>NC_083479.1:2560000-2645000 GCF_030014155.1 Tachysurus vachellii
GTAAGTTTTCATATACGAATCTGGATGTGTTCGTTTTTTAACGAAAAAAAGTTCCCATCAACAAAAAAACGCTAAAAAAATATTTTAATGAGATACAGTATATGTTTATATATATATATATAGGCTTGTTATATTCATTACATATATTATAGGATTTAAATTAAACTGAAAGGGATATTTTGAAATTGATTATTTTTAGAAAATATTTGTAGAAAAAATAAAAAAAAGTTTTTTTACTATTTAAATTTGAGAAAGTAGGAATTTATGTGAATCCTAAAACGTATTTATGTGGCACACTGAATCATTTTGTCCTGGGGTGTGCAAACTTTTGCTCTTAGATGTTATGTTCAGGTTGTTCTGATGTAGGTTTGTAAGTCTGAATCCAGAAGGTTAAGAGTTTAGTTTGTTTTCTTCGCAGGTTTCCTGACACGGAGTGGGATGTGAGCGGACCGGTGAAGGGCCGAGCGTAAAGGAGCATGGTGAAACACCAACCCTTACAGGTCTACGAGAGACAGCTGTGTTTGTCCTGCCTGACCGGGATCTACGGGTGCCGCTGGAAACGCTACCAGCGCTCCCATGATGACAGCTCCAAGGTATTAAGCACCTTTATCGCTTTCTACACCTGTATATCATCAATCATAGCGTTACATGCAGATCAGCTTGTCTGATGTCCAGACAATAACCCACGCTCCTCTGATCCGCATCGTACAAGAGGACGCACCTGGAGAAGCTTTGATGACACAAATTAAAAAGCCTTTTTTAGACCTAAAATAAAACATGGCACCAATAAAAAAAATGGTCCCCGTACGATGGTGCTTGTACCATACGCTGGAATGTTGTATACCTGCTGTTTCAGAAGAAAGGAAATTCTCCTGAGCGCTTTCTCGTCTTTGTGGGACGGCCGAGAGAGAGAAACCCAAGCCGAGGTTTCAGGTTCGCCCGAAGGACGTGCTGTAGGTCATTCCTGTCTGTATACAGCGCACACACATTGCAGTGCCAATACTAACGTTTAGTCAGCCAGAGAAGGCTGTCGGGTTTAAATGGCCGTCCTTCCAGTTTGTAGGTGTGCGTTTGTTTGGAAAAAACTTCCCTTTTTACTCCAAATGTTGATTTGTTTGCTCATAGTCTCTTAAAAAGATTCAATCTAGAACCTTTACGATTCCTTAGGAGTTGCATATTCGCTTCTTATTAAATTTATAGGATTTCTGTTCTGTTGTCCTCAGCTCGGTTCGTTAGGCAGGTGAGAACACGGCAAACACACACAGGTGTGGACCAAATCCGAGCGAGGTGGTTTAAAACTGAACCGAATGTGAATCGACTGTGAATCGACTCAGGAAGTGAATCGAATGAGTCATGTGTTTGTGTTGCACTATTTGTTTTTTCACTGCTAAACCGAGACAACGAACGAGCTGTAGAAAATGAAACGATGAACAGATGTGATACACCGTATGCTTTAAAACTACTTATTTATATAATATCTGAGTGATTTGTTTAGCTTTGACTCCATGTTCTTCATACGCATATGAACCTTCTTACTTAGTTCTTTCCTACCAGAGTGTTCCAGATGTAAAAGTCTACACACCCCTCCCAGTTTTAAAAAAAACAAAACAAAACCTGCCTAAATTCTAACAGGGTTTGTGTGTGGACCAGCGTATCCACTGGGTCTCACTTTTCGGTAGGACTTTTAAGATTCTTTCCTTAACTATGAACCTGCTGTTCCGTGCAATTAGGAAACACTTCAAAATCCATCGTAATGACACTCCGAGGTAAGAGGATGATCGTCAAAAAAACAGGATCTCGTTCTCAGGTAACTGTTCAGCGTCTGTTGCGTGGAAGCAGCACCAGATGTGGAATCAGTGCTAATTGCCTCCTTTAATATTCATGATATCTGTCTGGAAAGCAAGAGCCTCATCAACCTTAATCAGTCTGGCTTCATCTGATCAAGGAGCTTAAACGGCGTCGACGCTTTGAAGCCGCTCGCGATGCATTTGCATCTTTATTTGTTTTATTATTTTAAGTGACTTCCAAGTGAGAGCAGTTTCAGTCTGGGGATGCGGTCGAGGGTGTAAGTGTGTAATCCACCGCTCCTGGGATTTAAACTCAACACTCTGGTCAGTGATACGAGCATCAACAGCTGCGTGAAGAATAAAACGCTCTGGGACATTTTCAACATTTCTTTTTTTAAATCCCTGCCGCTGCAGCCGTCTCAACACAAAAGCTCGTGCGGGTGAATGCAAATCAGACCGTTTATGGAATGTGTTCAGTGGGCAAAATACTGAAGTGCTGATCACAGGGGAAAAGTGAACAGACACAGGACTGATGGCGTACACACACACACACACACACACACACACACACTCACCTACAGCTCCCCGTCGAGCCGAAAGCCTTGTTCATTCTTGTTGTTATCTGCGGCCTAATAATATATCGGTATTTATATTTCTAGCACAGAATTCTCACTCCTGATTGGTCAGTAGTTCTTGGTCAGGTTAATATTAATACACTGGTTCAGTTTCCCCAGAGGAGACAATCAGAAGTAAAGCTGTAACTTTTCCCGAAAATCTTCATGACTTCTCATGATGTTCTGGTTTCTCTGTAAAACGAAGCAAGCTGCGTTTTTGTTCTTCTTTTAATAATTTTGAACCCAGCAGCCGTGGAAGGGAGCAATCGTTTATCGCTGTTATAGATCCTCAGTGAGAACAGGATCTGATCTGTCGGATGTGCCCCAAAGGTTACATTTTAAAATAGACGTATCAGACGTACGAGGCATCATTAACGAGTGCATAAAAAATGTACTGAAAGAGCGCTGGATTATTAGAGATAAATAACGACGCGCTCGGGTGATGGTGGCGGTAGCATCGTTGATGGTTTTTCTCGAACAGCACACACCGCATTGAGTTGTATTGAGTTTAATTTTATTCTAAAGTCTAATTTAAGAATTCAAATTTTCAAAGTTTCAATTTTAAAAATAATAATAATAATAATAAAAAAAGAAGCAGTCCATTCTTATTTATTTCTTTTTTTTTACATTTTACAAAGAATAAAATATGGCGGGGTTAGCACGTTCGCCTCACACCTCCAGGGTTGGGGGTTTGATTCCCGCCTCCACCTTGTGTGTGTGGAGTTTGCATGTTCTCCCCGTGCCTCGGGGGTTTCCTCTGGGTACTCCGGTTTCCTCCCCCGGTCCAAAGACATGCATGGTAGGTTGATTGGCATCTCTGGAAAATTGTCCGTAGTGTGTGATTGCGTGAATGAATGAGAGTGTGTGTGTGTGTGCCCTGTAATGGGTTGGCACCCCGTCCAGGGTGTATCCTGCCTTGATGCCCGATGACGCCTGAGATAGGCACAGGCTCCCCGTGACCCGAGGTAGTTCGGATAAGCGGTAGAAGATGAGTGAGTAAAATATGGCGGCGACAGAATTCCTTATGAATTCAGAATTTCCTAATTACATGGACACGGTATAGTGTAAAAGTTTGTACACCCTTGGTAACAACTGTTTAAATCGTAATTCTAAACGATTCTTTGTGTGAATGTGTAATACGCCTGTTTGCTTTTTTTGTTGTTGTTGCGTGCTGCTTGGTAATTATCGGCGTTCCTTACTGTCCTGATTAAAGCGAGTTCACGTGAGGTTCTGGAGAAGCTGATTGGATTGCCAGATTATCCCGTGTAAGCTCTGCGCAACAAAGGATTCAGGCGGTGAGGTCTGGGACGTGTCGCAGTCTTGACACCCCGTAACTTGCCACACAAAAGCGAGCCGCGTTGTAAGCGTCATGCTGCGCCTCCACTAAATCCAGTTTGTTTTTGTGTTGTTAAGGCAATGACCTTATATAAACTTTCTACACGGCCTTTTTATGGTTTGGGAGATTCGTCCTCCAGTTTATGAGCCGTCTGCAACTCGTCCCGAGTCTCCGGTCCAGACGTGGATTAGAAGAGTGTCGGACTTTATTCCACTCATTTGGCTTTAATTCTCTTTGAGCCCTTTTCACGCAGCGCTGAAACACTACACTGAAACCTTTTGCCTATAACAAAAAATAACAGATATAGATTCATCTCTGTATTCTCACTGTATAAATGTTCCCCATGGTGAAAATCCCAAATCTCACGTGCACTGCTGTATGTAAGCGGACAGATTGGTTCGCCTTTTATTATAAGATCTTGTTTAAGAGTTTGGGGCTGCACAAGAAGTTGCCCTTCATCATTAGCAGATCGTTTTGTTTGTAAAATTTTGCTTTCGGTGGAAAAACGATAGAAAATGAAGCCTCTTTATAACAGAATCTTTAGAAACATGTCGATTCAGACAGGAGGTTTTTCTACCTGGAGTTATTTTACTGCTCTTCGTTTCCCCCCCCATTTTCCCACCTAATCCAGACTGAACAAAGCTTTAGACTTTTAATACTAAAATGTTGTGAAACTTGTTATTAAATCTCCCAGTAAACCGAATATGAACCGTACGTGGTTGGTTTTGCAGGTCAGAACGGAGTCAATAATTATTGGTGGGGTGTTTGGCTCTGTTAAAGTTCACACCTAAAGAGTTATACGCCCAAAAATGTGGAAACTATATGGACTTTGGACGTGAGATAAAGAGAAATAGTGCTTTCTCTGTAATTGTCTGTAACTGCTCTGTGTGTGTGTGTGTGTGTGTGTGTGTGTGTGTGTGTGCAAAACTAAATGATCTGTAGCATGAAGTAAGGCCCTAATTTCTAGTGTAAATGTTTATACAGAGCTCCCAAGACACTAGTGTTACATATTTAAACATTCCCTTGTTCTCTGCTCACTAACACGGCCTCACTGATGCACGTCAGAGTTTGTATTTTATGACACGTTTAATGAACACAGCAGGTCTGTTACCAACGGAAAATCCTAAAAAAAGGTCTGGAATTTCTGTTCTGCTGAAATAGGGTCGAGAAACCTGTAGTTTCCGGGTCAACTTTTGTACACGACGTCTTTATTTATCGACGAAATAAATGCGTTCAACTAAACACTCCGATTCCGACTTATTGGTTAAATCAATGAGGAAAGAGCCAGAGAAATTAGGATGAAGTGATACTGAGTTGTGAGTTATATCTCCAGACGTCTGGACGCGGTCACTAGGTCTGTTGCTCGTCGTGGGATTAACGTTCTCTTCTGTGAGCCGGTTAACCGGACCGAGAGGCGCACAGATAGATCGTCTTTCCTCCTCTGCTGTGTGTCGATTATATAACGTCCACTGATCTGGAGCTGTGGGTTCCCTGCCAGGTCGGCCTACACGCTGAAGCCCCGCCCCTCCGTCTCCCACGGCGATCCAGTGCGTCTCTCGCTCTCTTCTCAGACACTTGAAGGTTACCACCTGCTGCACGTTATTTCACAAGTCATTTGCTCTTTACCGAAGGCCGCCGAGGTTTCTGTGGAGAAGGAATCTAATTAACTGCCGTTTGTTATGTTCTAGCCTCTCGACGGCACCTTTTAAAGGTTTAAAGATTTAGATTCCTAGGATCCGTTCAGGATCGCGGATTACACATCCTTATTTTCCTCCTGTCCCAGGATTCTTAGGAGGGTTCCTCATTTTCATCAGCCTCACCATGAGTTCCAAGCATCAACATCAAAAAAAAAAATAATAATAATATTAAAAACACCGGCTCAGCCGTTGCACTACCATGGTCTCCATTTTTGAGAACTCATACGAGAGTCTCAGACAAGTGATTAGGCTTCACTTCTAATTACCTCACGTCAGGTTTATTTCTCTTTTACAGTGGGAGTGCTCCTGGTTCCTCATCCTGTGCTCCTCGTTTCTCCTCCTCCTCGTCTGGACCTACTTTTGGTGGGAGGCTCAGAACGACTACAACGAGTTTAACTGGTACCGCTCTATAAGTTATTAACACGTTTCATCCCTTTCCAAATAAAATAGTTTACTCAGTAGTGTGAGAAATGTCATCACGGCTGGTGTTTCTGTAGCTCTGTCACGTAATCCGGCACAAACGGACCTGCTCGAATACGACACGTCGAGCCGTAGCTGTAAAGGTCAATTAAAGTAAACCGAGCGTGTAATAAGTGACGCCAGCGGTTAGTCTCGGGTCGCGGTGTGTGTGTGTGTGTGTGTGTGAGGCCGTCACACTGAGTCACGTCTCTCTCGCAGGTTGTTATATAACCGATCAGGGGAGTGGAGCGATGGCACCGTCCCTATTCTCGCCACCACACTCGTGGGATTCTCTTACACTGCATTTTTAATGGTGAGTATTTACACACACACACACACACACTTTCTCTTTCTCATGGATTAGTTTCACTGTCTGTTATTTTTTACTGCTTTAATTAGCGATAAATGCTGCACTGAGTACAGCTGCGTAAGGTCACGACGTTATATTAAACGTTAAGGGGTTTCACTTGTCACAGATATCACAGGTAGCATTTTATATATTTATTTTTTTATTCCAAACTGATTGGAAGTAAGGGGGGGCACGGTGGCATAGTGGTTAGCATGTTCGCCTCACACCTCTGCCTTGTGTGTGTGGAGTTTGCATGTTCTCCCCGTGCCTCGGGGGTTTCCTCCGGGTACTCCGGTTTCCTCCCCCGGTCCAAAGACATGCATGGTAGGTTGATTGGCATCTCTGGAATATTGTCCGTAGTGTGTGATTGTGTGAGTGAATGAGAGTGTGTGTGCCCTGTGATGGGTTGGCACTCCGTCCAGGGTGTATCCTGCCTTGATGCCCGATGACGCCTGAGATAGGCACAGGCTCCCCGTGACCCGAGGTAGTTCGGATAAGCGGTAGAAGATGAATGAATGAATGAATGAATGAATGAATGAATGAATGATTGGATGTAACTGATTTAATTGTAATAATTTTTCTTTTTTTAGTTTTAATTAAATTGAATTAAATAGACATTAAATACATTTTTATTAAACTCTGTATTTCAGTATTTACAGTAAGCGATTTTTTTCTTCATGTTCTATCCGGTTTCAGATATTAGGCCTTTGTCATATCGCACTGGGGCAGCAGCTCAACCTCTACTGGATTCATAAGGTGAACACAGCCGACACGATTCATATGATTAGTCTCAGTCAATATAATGTCTCAGTTTTATTCCCAGGTTAAATTTCAGAATTCCTTTAACTAAATCCCAGTTTATTGAAAGTTTAATTAAAAAAAACAAACACAGTCTTGCTGGACACCAGATCATCCTTATGAACTCTTTCTTATTTGCTTTCTACTTGCAGATTGGAGTGCTGTCCATCCTTCTTATCACCATCACAGGCGTGGTGTCCATCGATGACATATGGAGGGACGAATGGGACGTCGTCCTCATGTCGCTGCAGGTGAGAACACTTCATTTAGAGACCGAGCTCGTGCTCCATGTTGTTCTAAAGACGAGTCTGTAACACAACTGATTGGTTCTAGTATCCTGTGTGATTGGTTTTGTGTTTGCGTCCAGTCGACTGGACCCTTCCTGCACGTCGGGGCCGTGGCTGCCATGACGGCGTTGGGATGGATCGTCGCCGGTCAGGTGGTGCGCGGAGAAAGAACGAGTGAGTGTGTAAATGAGGTGGATTGTACAAATGAACCCTGCTTTTTTACATACGTGTTCTCACACACCGTGTGTGTGTGTGTGCAGGGTTTCAGATGCTGTTTCTCCTGCTGTATGTGTGTGTCCTCCTGGCTCTCTATCTGACTCCCCTCACCATCTCCTCCCCCTGCATCATGAACCGATCGAACCTGAAGCCTCGGCCCACCGTCGTTGGCCGCCGAGGAGCTCCGATGGTGATTAAACTCACCTTTAATTCTCTTTGTCAGATACGTCAGGCTTTCTGTAAAGCCCATCTATTTTATTTTATTATTATTATTATTATTATTTGTGTTACTGCGAGAACCCAAATGCATCTCAGTGACGTTTACTTTTTTCTTTGTTAGTTTAGTCGTTTTTTATTTTCTCTTTGCTTCCTGACTCTTCGTTGTCGTCTACGTTCTAGCTCGCTCCGGAGAACACCATCATGTCCTTCAACAAAGCCTTGCAGCAGAGAGTCAGCGGCTTCGAGGCTGACGTCACCATCAGGTTCGTGTTAATTCATCTTCTCTCGGACTCGATCAATCAGCTCGGTTCGGTTGTGAGCTTGATTACACCTCCTACGTGTCGGAACGGTCGACTCCACATGTGGCACCGTGGTTACTGATTGTTACTCCTGTGGCTGCAGCGATATCGAGCGGTGTGATACAGGCTCAAGAGGCTCGTTATTGACTCGGCTGATGAAGTGGTCTGTCACACACTCGCTGCTCTCTGAATCACTGTCCTGATTAATTAGATGCTGAGTCAGTATGACACACACCCCTAAAACCCACAAACCAAAAAAAAAAGATTCCTGACCAAGAACCTCCTCAACCCATGGCTTTGGGTTCCTCGTCGTTCTGCAGGAACCCTGACCATTCAGAAGGCTGAAGGTGCATTGAAGCGAAGTAACATGGAACAACATTCCAGTAAGATCTGGTCTCTCCTGGTGGAAACAGTCCCTGTGTTCCTGAAAATGTTCCTGGGTTTGAACAAAGGTTCTTATTGGAAGACTGTATCCGATGTTCTACGGTGAAACAGTGCTTGTGCTCCTGAAAACATTCCTTGGTATACACGGTGGTTTACTCTGGAACAGAACCTGGAACTACAGTCTGTGGGCTCCTGGAAAAGTTTGTTTGTTTCTCACAGGAAGTTCTCTTTGAGTTTCTAGAATTTTATTTTATTTTATTTCATAGCATCTTGATACACACACACACACGCACACACACACACAGCTGAAGGTAAAAAAATGGGATGTTTAAAGTGAGACTAAAAGCAGACATGCGTCTTTTCCGTCCTCAGTGCAGACGGCGTCGCCTTCCTGATGCGTGACCGAACGCTGCGCCGCACCACAGACGTGGCTCGAGTCTTTCCTCAGCGGCAACACGACGACGCCTCACTCTTCACCTGGTCTGAGATACGCTCTCTAAACGCTGGCCTGTGGTTTCTCAGGGTACACACACACACACACACACACGCACACACACAGCAGACTCTGCAGCAGGCTTAGCTTACGCTCTGCTCTCTGTATCGTTAAGATTAGAAGCGATAATTGTTTCAGAGCTCATAACTAGTGTTTTTTTTGTCCCTCAGGATGACCCCTACTGGACGACCCAGTCAATGTCTATGAAGGAGCGCGGCCGAGCGGCCAATCAGACGGTATCTAGTCTGGTGGAACTGCTGCGTCTGGCGGCGAAGACAAACCGCTCGGTGATGTTCAGCCTGCGCAGACCTCCACCTCAACACCCACGACACGAGCTCTGGATCAGCGATGCCCTAAAGGCTGTGCAGCGCTCTGGCATCCAGTCTGAACAGGTAACATGTCACCTCACAATAACAATAATAATAATAATATCAACACCATAAAGTAATTATGAATGATTCAAAATCCCTGATTATTATTATTGAAAAACTAGATCAATTTTTTTTTTCTTAATTACACAATAATGTATTATATTTAACATCACATTTATTAATACATACCATATAAGGTATAAATCCATTCTATAGTGATCATATTAATTTATTATAAAAATGTTGCAAATCAGTAATAAATTAATTAATGGAAAATATATATATATATTAATCTAATTAATCAGTGCGATCGCGGTCCTGCAAATCTGCAGGATTTTTGTTTGCGAATGACTTCCATACTGCATTGTCTGGAAAAAAAAGGGTCTTGGAAAAAACATGTTCGAGCTCATGTTTGTTGTACCATCATCACGAAAAGGTTTACTGTAAATGCTGGGGTTATTTTCATCCAGTGAAGTCACGGCCTGTTTTCTGTTTTAAACCTGCTGCGTAGCGTCGAGCGGAGATAAAGCCGGCGCTTGTTTTGGCCATGTTGCTGACACACAGGTTTAGAATGAAGATAATGAGTTCATGGTAGTGTCAGGATGTTGGTGTGTCAGTGCTGTCTGACAGAGTGTGTGTGTGTGTGTGTGCAGGTGATGTGGATGACAGACTGGTACAGAAAGAAGGTGCGATCCGCTGTGCCAATGCTGGAGCAGATGGTGGAGGAGAAAGTTTCAGCAGAGGAGAATAAAGAAAGGGGAATCCGTACAGTGAGCATACACTACAGCCAAGTAACACCAGCAGAAATCAGGTGCACACACACACACACACACACACATACACACACACACACACACACACACACACAGTCTGAGAAATGTAACCATCAGTTCAGAAGGAAATGAGTATGTGAGGAAACTGAGAGAGACAGAGAGAACGGAAGACGGACGGAATCAGACAGACGGACAGAGTCAGACAGACAGTCAGACAGAGACCGACAGACAGAGAGAGAGACAGATAGACAGAGAGTTGGACGGAGTCAGACAGACAGAGAAATGCAGACAGAGAAAGAGAGACAGACAGACAGATCGGCAGACAGAGAGACTGGCAGACAGACAGACAGGGAAAGAGTGACTGAGACAGACAGACAGACAGACAGACAGACAGAGAGAGATTTCATCCAGTTCATTCTGAGGAAGACCTCCAGTTCCTGGTGTACTCCTTTATTGCCTTGTATATATAAAAATAATATTTTTATATTTATTTATTTATTTATTTATTTATTTATTTATTTATTTATAGACATACAGGTATATACAGTATGTATATGGAGAACGGTTTAATGATAGACGTAAATGTTGGTTTGTAGCGTATTTGACTGCTGTTATTCTTTCATCCTCATCCATTTACAGTTGACTAAAGATGCAGTCTCCATGGCAACGATTACATGGTCGCATGCACCTATCAGTGGTGACCATGGCATTGCTTTATTATTTGAATGGATTTCCGTTGCACTGGAATGATGTTGACATAACGTGACATTGCAGTACATTAATCACAGCATGACTTACAGTATAGAGAGCAATGTCATGTTAATAGCAATGCACAAGAATGCAGTATGAATGCTGACACAACACTGCACTAGCATAGCACTGATATTGACATGACCGTGTGATTCAGTAGTTATACATTCGACATTACAAGCTGACATCGGCATGACATTGCATCGCGGTGACTTTGGCGTTAGATGGCGTTCCATTATATCGAACGTTACACGATATTAAGTTTCAGCTGTTGATTTTCCAAGCCTCAGCCTCAGGCCATAGCCTCAGGTCCAAAATGCTTGTGTTTGAGGGAAAAAGCCTCCTGTCAGTCATTTTATAGACATTATATGTTATATATCAGCCAATGTCCTGGGGTGGAGCTTCATGTGCACACAAATGTCAAACTCACTGAACTGTTAGAGATCCAATCTTGGAGAGATTAAAGGATAAATCTGATCTAATGGACTTGAAAAAATGTGATATTTGTTAATTGATATGAAGTTGTAAATTTGTACGTGTGTGTGTGTTCGTGTATACAATCAGACGCCTGAGAGACCGCAACGTGAGCGTCAACGTGTCCCCAGTGAACGAGCCGTGGCTTTACTCGGTCTTGTGGTGCAGCGGCGTTCAGTCCGTCTCATCTGACGCTCCTCACATCCTCCGCCAAGTGCCTCAGCCCATCTGGTTAATGGTGAGAGATGGATCATTTCTAATCGTTATCACAGTGTCATTGGCCCTTTGGAATACAGAAGTATGGGATGTGGCAGCCCATGTGACTTCCATTCGGAAGGGTTTGAGTTCGATTCCTACGTCCACTAGGCTGCCACTGCTGGGCCCCTGAGCAAGGCCCCTAACCCTTAATTACTTAGTTATGTAAGAATAAGGTCATCTGCTAAATGCTGGAAATGTAAATGTAAGTAAACGAGTCGTTTCATCCTGACCAATCACGGACGCTCCAGATAAGTGTAACGGATCGTTTTTGTGGCATTTACAGTTCAACAAAACGTTCATGTCAGTGGGTTAATAAACTCAGCTTTTATTAGTACTTCTGTTTCTTTTTCTCTCAGTTATTGTACCTTAAAAAAGTTGTTTGACCATGTCGCCATCTAGTGGAGAAACACAATAATAACACCTGCTTTTTTCCAGAGTCCAGACGAATACTGCTTGATATGGATCATGGCTGATTTAATATCTGCAGCAATCGTCATAGGAATATTTATATTTCAGAAGTGAGTATATTGAAATGTTATACAACCACACACACACAGACATAAACACACACACACACACACACACACACACACAGACATACACACACAGTCTGTATCCTTGCTGCTTCTGAACTGATGCCGTTGTTCTCTTCGTTCCTTCTCTTTTTCTTTTTCTTTCTCGTCATTGCTGTCTGCCTTCTCCACTTCATGCCTCTTCGCTCATCTGCTGCTTTCTGCAAATCTTTCAGCTTTCACTTCATCAGGTAAAACGGGATAACATCATCAGCTCCAACGCTTTGCATTAACTTGATATTTTTTGGTTTTCATCGGTTGTTCGTGCTGCTGCCTTTCACCTGCCCTACAACACATTCTCTGACATGATGCTCATTTATTTGATAATTTATCTGACGTTATTTATGCCTGTAAAAACATTTAAAGCGACACCTTCATCCTTCACCTTCAGCTTTGTTAAGTATCGTGTTGAAAGTAAGGACTACGTATATTGCAGGTGGAGGATGAGCGGGATGCGTAGCTACAACCCGGAGCAGATCATGCTGAGCGCCGTGGTGCGCAGACCCAGCCGGGACGTCAACATCATGAAGGAAAAACTCATCTTTTCAGGTGAGAGCCATGAACACACAAATGAGCCACGTGCGATAGTTGAGGAAGGCAGTGACGACGGTGATGGGGTTCTTGTCAGGGGTCTTGTTGTCTTGTTGGTGTGTTGCTTAAATTCTTACAATTAACTTTTTTGCTGTATTTCACAAATGTTTCCATCTACACCTGAATATCCATCCGAATTTGTCCATAATGTGGTTGGGATCTGGTAGCCTAGTGGTTAAGGTGCTGGACCACCAATCGGAAGGTTGTGAGTTCAATTCCCATGTCCACCAGGTTGCCACTGCTGGGCCCCTGAGCAAGGCCTTTAACCCTCAGTTGTATAAAAATGAGATAAAAATGTAAATCACTCTGGATAAGGGTGTCTGCTAAATGCTGTAAATGTAAATAATCTACCTATGCTAACGACACCATGCTAATGCTTTGCAGAAATTAACAACGGCGTCAGCAGCACAGACGAGCTGCCTCTCTACACCGAGCACGGATATGAAGGATATGCCCGCAACACCATTTCCCGCTGAGCCGGATGTTGTTCGGATGTCCTCAGTCCTCGTTACACTTCACATAAACATTGTTGCATGGACTCCGGGAAAGACTGTGTCTTTCTTTCGGACCGAACTACTGCTCTGCCACTGCCGACGAAGGGTTTCTCTGATTTCTGGTCCTCGTGCAAGTGGAGCTCTGAATTGTGATTGGATTTGTATTTTCTTATTTATATAAAGGACTTTCACTCGGATGCCTTACGCTCTGTATTAAAGTGTAAGATATAAGATGAAATGTTGCTGCAGCGCTAGTGTCAATACTTTCATTTTATGGAGTGTAAAATTTACTGAACAAATTTCCATAATGCAAGTGGCTTCTTCTGCTTATTGTTATTATTATTATTATTATTATTATTATTATTGTTCTACAAATCAGGCGATCATCTGTAACGTTTGGAGGATTGAGGATTATTTGTATTCAGAAATAGATCTGTACTGTGAGTAGTTAATTATTTTTTATTTTTTTATATTATTTTATCCTCAGTGTAGTATTTTGTGCCGTCTACGCTGCAGTGGTTGAAGTACTGTGGTTCTCAGAGTTTGGATTGAAATGATTCCTCTGTGACGTGCAAATCTGAATGTATTACATTTGTAGAAAGTGAATAAAAAAGAAGACGACAAGCCACTTGGAGGAAATAAATAAGGTAATAAGGTAAGCTGAGGCGATGTCTACGTTTTCCTGCTCTTGCCGGATGAATACGCCGTCTGATCGAAAGCTCTGATCAGAGCAGGATGAGTCATAGGAGGTTCGCTGAGACTGAGATGTGACCACGATTTGATACTGAACTCACGTTATACATGTTCAGTTGCATGTTTTGATTCTTATCTAAGAAATAGGATTCAGCTTCAGTGATAATTTTGTTCAGAATTCAAATCTTCTGAACGTTTGGTATCTTAAGTATGTAACTTAGTGAGCCAGCATTAATGTATGCAATGTTAGAGTTTTAAGCACTTATGTACGTCGCTCTGGATAAGGGCGTCTGCCAAATGCTGTAAATGTAAATGTAAAATGTTTGCTCTCAGAACTTTTACAGGGCCATGCAGAATTTCCTCAGACTTAAAGGTGCAGTGTGTAAATTTGGGGGACATGTATTGTGGAGCCCGTTTTGCTACACGTGTTTTAAAAAAAAAAAAAAAAAAAAAAAGGTGTATTAGGTAATGTTGAAAACAAAAAACCTAGCGCAGGAAGTAAAAAGACACATGATGAAGGATATGAGTATCATAATTAAGCAAAAGATTGGTCTTCTGTACTGATTGGTCAGATGTCGGTGGTCTACAAATCCTTAGGTACTTTACCAAAAGCTACCAAAATGTTAGAGGAATGTCTTGATTATTATATCACTGACTGCACCTTTAATCTCGTGGTTGTGAGTCAGGAGTCTTGTCTTCATGTAGTATTTAAATGAGAAATTTAAATTTAAATAAAACTCAACCATCTTTTCATCATTAACAACAAAAAATACATTTTGTTAAAAAAGTTACATACTGCCGCTTTAATCCCAAACCTGATTTTAAAGGAAGCCCACTCAAATATAACACAATAAATACAGAACATATATCAGGTTTATTTAAAATTACTATAGTCCACACACACACACACACACTGGAGTAAGTGAGATTGAGATTAAAGCTGCAGCGTGTAACTTGATGAAATCAAAGTAGCAGCAGGAAAGATTTTGTGCTTGGAAAAATAAATAAATAAATAAGTAAACCTTGGTGCAGTCACTGCAGAAAATATATCAGGTTTATTTAAGGAAGGTTCATGTATTTCTTTTACATGTAATTTACATTCTATTTACAGTTCTTTTGTTCTCTCTGATTTACAGTGAATGTTGAAAGAAGTGATCTATATGAACAATTTCTCACACACACTAACAAACACACACACACACACACACACATAAATGTATATATCAGTTTCCTATGTTTCATGGCACAACTGACTGACATCTCATAAAGGAAGGAAGGCTCCAGTTTGATGCTGAAACTACAACTACAGTAATGTCCTGACATTTACACAGATTGATGGCTGGGCCGTGTTGTTCCTGAGATGTAGGTCAGATTCTCACAGCACTGAAACACACTGTGGTGTGATCAGACCTCAGCTGGTGATGAGGACAGAGGTGCAGGAAGGTGGTGTTCTGTGTCCTCTTTGCTGCTGTTGTCAGAGCAGTCCGAGGCGATGTAGCAGCCCGAGTCTCTGGGGCAGTCGTTCGGTTCAGCTTTCCCCGTTGCGCTCGGAGATTTCGGAGCTTCCTCATCTTCCACTTCTCTCTGACTGTTAGCTGAAAGAGAGAAACAACAACAAGACTTGGGTGTTAACAGCAAGCTGACAACTTTTCTACTATCTATGATCTAGAGCTCCTTGTACACTGTAGGGATAAAGGTCAAAATACAGTTTATAACCCTTCGTTTCTGATACTTTTCAGACTCTTTGCCACTACACAGTATGATTTTTGTAAGAAAAAAAAGCTAGTTTTGCAACATGATAGATCAAGGTTGGGCTGGTTCAAACGTTAACCACAAAAAACTCACCACTGCACTCGTTTCCTGTCAGTAACTGAGCTCTTGCATCACAACCTGCCTGTTCTTATTAGCTCCATCTTGTTTTTGTTCGCTTCTTAAGAACTGAAGTTTAAAATACCCCTCTGGGGATTCCTGGTTAGCATGTTTTAAACCCCATAAACCCCTTAACAGCTGCATAAAATAGCTATAATTATAGTGCTTGATCATAGTGCCTGGGTTTAACTCTGTCTAACTGTGTCTTTAATCTGCACAGGATGTAAGATCAACTCAGCTAGTGTATCATGGTAGATGAGATAATGTGTTGTGTAGTTAAATGCAGAGTAGGTTACTGAAGCTAACGGAAGTGATATAAGTGCATTTTTATCTTTTTTGCTAACCGAAGGGTAAATATTGTGTTTTATGCTAACTGAAGGGAAAAATGTTGTGTTTTATGCTAATTACAGAGACGTCATTCAGCTATCTTCTAACTGAAGGGTACTTATTTTATTTCAGGCTAACTGAAGGGTAAATATTGTGTTTTAGGCTAACTAAAGGATAGTTCTTGTGCTTTAGGCTAACTGTAGGGAGTCATCTTATTTTAGGCTAACTGAAGGGTAGTTATTCGGCTATATGCTAACTGAACGGTTGTTATTAAGCTATATGCTAACTGAAGGGTAGTTGTCTTATTTTAGGCTAACTGAAGGGTAGTTATTCAGCTATATGCTAACTGAACGGTAGTTATTAAGCTATATGCTAACTGAAGGGTAGTTCTCTTATTTTAGGCTAACTGAAGGGTAGTTATTCAGCTATATGCTAACTGAACGGTAGTTATTAAGCTATATGCTAACTGAAGGGTAGTTGTCTTATTTTAGGCTAACTGAAAGGTAGTTATTCAGCTATATGCTAACTGAAGGGTAGTTATCTTATTTTAGGTTAACTGAAGGGTAGTTATTCGGCTATATGCTAACTGAAGGGTAGTTATCTTATTTTAGGCTAACTGAAGGGTAGTTATTCGGCTATATGCTAACTGAAGAGTAGTTATCTTATTTTAGGCTAACTGAATGGTAGTTATTCAGCTATATGCTAACTGAAGGGTAGTTATCTTATTTTAGTCTAACTGAAGGGTAGTTATTCGGCTATATGCTAACTGAAGGGTAGTTATCTTATTTTAGGCTAACTGAATGGTAGTTATTCAGCTATATGCTAACTGAAGGGTAGTTATCTTATTTTAGTCTAACTGAAGGGTAGTTATTCGGCTATATGCTAACTGAAGGGTAGTTATCTTATTTTAGGCTAACTGAAGTATAGTTATTGTGTTTTGTCCTGTGGTAGGCTAACAAGAATAGCTGTTTAGGTAGACTGAAATAAAAATGTTTCATAGTGTAAAAGGCTAGCGGTTGTTAATTAATTTTATTGTACATTTGGCTAACTGATGTGTAGCTGTTGTTAACAAGTGGAAGCGCTTGAGTGCTTTGCAAACTGGTCTGATGTAACCGAAGTAGTTAATGAAGGCTAAGTAGTTAAGTAGTTAACTGAAGCACAAGTATTGTTCATTAACTCTAACTGACATGTGAGCATTGTGTCTGGCTACAGTGTAATTATGGTGTAGTATTTTGTAGTATTTTGTGCTAATAGGTATTTACTGTGTCTTATTGTAGGCTAACAATTTGTCTGCTGTAATTGACAAAATAATATTGTTTTATAGTATTGAGGGCTAACAGAACTGTGGTTACTGTATAGTTTAGAAGGCTAACAGAAATGTGGCTGCTCTCAACTTGTGGACATTTTTAGATTTTTGGCATCGATAGCCTTTTAGCTAAATAATCTAGATCACTTGTTCCACTGTATAATACACCTTTTCCTTACTTAGAAGATACTGTATTGCTGACATTTAGCTCAAAACGGTAAAAAAGAACATAAAGCTTTGGGACTGAGAAACTCTTCTTAGAATCTTTGGTCAGTTTTTTTGTTTTGTTTGTTTTATTAAGCATCTACTTTTTAATAAGTTAAGTGTGTGTGTGTGTTTGTGTGTGTGTGAGTGAGTGTTTCCTTCACCCTCTGCGTCATGTAAATACTCTGCCGCTGCCAGCAGTTTGTGTCTGTGCTCGGGATCGGTCACGTTCAGCTCAATCAGGTGCTGCTCTTTCAGATCCTTCAGATCTTCTACAGTCTGATAACCGTTTAGCAACAGGGAGGACACAAACTCCTGCAGGGGGAAAAAGATGGAGAGAAAAGATTTTTCAGTTTGTAGGTCACATCACGCTAGAGATGTTTTCACTTTTGACAGTTTTCTTTTATCACACACCATCTGAAGTGGAAACCTCAGTGACACCTCACTTCCGTTATTAATGAAGTTTTTATTTTTTATTTATCTCTATTATCATGTAAAAAAATAGCAAAAGCTCAGACTTGTTTTCAAACATGCTCATTTTCTGGTTTAGATATCATATCATCTGGTGAACTTGAAAATATTTTCTACTGGCTGTTGGGTTTAAAACCACAGATACCACTTTTTCATGTGAAAACATTTTCATACTTTTTAGAGTAAAGTAGACAGATGTTTATTTTAGCAACAAGGCCATGTAGTTTGTTCCGTTTCATAGATGCTCAAGTTCAGAAATTGTTAAAAAAGTTAAAAAATATATATATATTTTTTTGTTGTTTCCAACTAGCATATCTATGTTTTAATTTAGGAAAAATTAAGCTTCTTTCGTTGCTTTTTTTTTTTAGCAAATCTTTGGCTCTGTATCTTAATTTTTGTAGGAAAAAATTTATATTTAATATTTTACATTATGCCTTTTTGTTACCACGAGGGACACAAACTTTTGCACTTAACTGTGTTTAATTGTAAAATTTGTGACATACCTGACGATTCAACAAATGACTGATCACTCAAAACTTTCCACAAACCGTTATGCAATAAATGAAGCTCTTTATGTTAGGAAGTTAGTGACTAGGCAACAGGTATAAACATTGAAACTTGTTCTTAACTTAAATTCATAATCTGAGGCTTGTATAGAACATGTGAGGCAGAAAGATTTAGAAATAAAAGTCGCTAAAAAGCCTCAGTGGTAGATTCAATGTGTGTGTAAATAACAGCCTCGTATCTCTAGCAGAATTGAAGAGTACAAGACTGGGCTAAAGCAAAGAGGTACTGGGGTCATCCTTACCTGACAGGACTGGAGATTACCTTTCAAATGAAGCAAAGCTGCTCAAGTGTCACCTCTGCTTCAGTGCAAAATCTCACCTGGACACTGTACATAATGTGCACCTGAGAACTGCTGCTGTAATCATCAAGCCTGTCCTGTTGCTCATCCCAGGACTCTTATTCCTAATCTGCTCAGACATCCTTTCAACACACATTTTGATGTATTTCTTGAATCTTCTACTCCTGAATACTCTACTGATTCCTAAACCCACTATCCAGCACTATCCTGTTCACTAGGGATCTAGAAATCCGGATTTCTCTAAACCTTAGTCCCTAATGCCATGTTCATGTTTCCCCACATTAGCGATTGGAACACAGTCAAAGAATTAAAGCAGCACCTCCAAGTGCAGTCTCTCGAGGAACTCCTGGAGCGTTTTGGGTCGAGGTCTTCTGCTTCTCCTGTGGTTTCCCATCCTGTGCACTGGAGCGGGTTCCTCGGCCAGAACGTCTACGTAGATGAACTTAAAACTGCCGACTTTGCCGTTCAGCATGCCTGTCCATATGCCCATGGGGGACTTAGTGATGACGTCGATCACATCTCCAACCTGATACAATGGAATATTTAGCAGTTATAAAGACTTTGACTGCGATACTCCGCTATCATCATCGGTTCATCCATATACTCTGGTCTGTACAGATTTTAGATTAAGGTCTGTATTAATATTATTATTTTCAGGTCTGTTTAATCTAAGGGACGGATCTCAAAACAATAGGAAGATCTCCAGTATTTCCGTCAGCACTGCTTACATGACATATATGATACAGAAGATATTTTAAAAATAAATTTTAGAAATGTATTACTATAATCGGTAATAAGATGGCCTGGGGCACTGGGATTGCCTCGTCAGAGTAAATTAATAAGATGAGCTACCTTGAGTTTTAGAGACTCGGTGTCATATGGGCTCGGAAGGAAATCGGTGTGAACTTTTGCTTTGCAACAGAAATGGATGGTTTCGGGAACTTCCTCCTCCAGCCTCACACTGTCTCTATTAAACGAGCCCTCGGAGCCGCTGGCGACGCCACCTAACAACCAGCAAAATTACACGATAAATAAACTAGCTGGTGATTTTAGACGCAGAATCAAATCCAAGTTGAGAATAAATCCCCCCCATCCCCACCCCCTTTGAAGAACATCAAATATGCTGTCGAGAGGATATGAAATAGGGTGGAGGCTGTTATAAAGACAAAATGTGCACCTACAAGCTATTAGAGATTATTTATATCACATTAGGAAATGAAAATTCAGTTTTATGTTTTTTGAGAATTTTTTCATTTATCTAGCATGAAGTACATACAAACAATACAGCAGTACATAGCTGATTTATTCCTGACCTATTTGTTTTTCTTACAGTTTTACACTAAAATGAGGTATTTTTCTGCACGAAAGTTGATGTTAAATAAAACTGGATGTGTGTTAAACCACACCTAGTTCTTTTACCTAGTTCTGTGAACAGTTTCACCTATTTCACTCTGCTCCAAAGAGAAAATAGGCTTGTGTGTGTGTGTGTGTGTGGGTGGGTGTGTGTTTAACTTACTACTGGATGAGCTTTGGCCACTGTGGAGACTGAAGAGACTTTCCACAGAGTTACTGGACTTGGTTTGGGCTTTGGCTGGAGCTTCAGTCACATTAGACTGTCCTTCAGCTTCCTGGTCTCCATCTACACCTTCTCCCTGTGCACACACCACACACCACAACCTTGACAACTAGTTTTTTATCATGTTTCCTACACCGTACTCAAATCGGTTAGAAAGTGTTGACTATTTTTTCCATGACAGTAGTGCAGCTTCATCTCGCACATCACACGCTTCTATCAGTACGCTTCTATCGATGACATTTATTTAGACTTTTTGGAAGCATCAGCACTTTGTAACAGCCAGAGATAAAATTGTAACTTACATGAGAAAGTCTCTTTGCCTTTGTCTGCAATTTTTTTCATATTAATTTCAATAGGGAGAACAATAAGAGAGTGACTATGGGAATAAATAATCAACTACAGCACAGAACACTGTTATTGATTATTTTCCAATAAGTGCACACCTCCAAGTGATTTATTCCTACCTCCTGACTTGCTTGTTATAGGTGTAGTCGTATTGCCAGTGTGTTTGAGAAACACACTTTTATAAATGATAAAAGACCTCGCTGCCCTTTCTGATATGTGACATTTCTGACTGTTTTGTCACTTCAGTGGTTTGAAAGTTGACATGCTTTCCAGTGATAGGTTTATCACATGAAACGTTGCATAAAAAAAAAGCAGACGTTGCAAAAAAAAAGCCAAAACACTCAGTCGCTTTGATCTTCAGCGCTCACCGTTTCCTCTGAGAGAGCGCGAGTGTATTTCTTCCCCATCTTCTTGCGCATGGTCATCGAGATGGCTTTCATCTTCTTCCCTAATCCCCCTTTGATATGTTCGCCCTCGGCCGGGTCGCCATCAGCAACCTGTCCCTGGAAGTTTAAAAAGCAGAAAAGTAAAAGTGAAAAAAAAAAAAAAAAAAAAAAGTCCTCAGATTAAAGAACAATACCGCACAACGTGACATGTTTCATAATGTGTATGATTATTATTTCTTTATATTTCTTTATTTTTGTAAGCAGAAACGCAGACTGAAACATTTACCAAAGCGCTTTCATGTTCCTCCAATTTGGACTGGGTTTTGGACGTGTCGAACCTGCCGAAGCTGTAAGAGCGCTGATGAAGACAGAAGTGAAATGTTTTAGACTGTATGACTACATCGAAATCTGTGAAATAAAAGGATGTTGCAATGCTCTTGTACTAATACACAAAGCAGGCACAAGTGTAGTAGCTAGAAATTTTTAGTCAGAATTAAATTTTTCAAACTTGCTCAATTTTGGCAGTAAACTGATTAAAATAGAGCAAGAATAATTTTAGACATTTGTCCCTTTTAATTGATTTTTTTATACACCTGCTATAAAAAATAACAACATCAAAAATAGCAACATCAGCAAAGCGATAAATAAATAAAAACATAAACAAGCAATAAATAAACTTTTGTACACTTGTCTATATTTTTTTCAAACCTGTCCTGTTTTCAGAGAAAAAAGTTTTAAACATATGAACTAAATTTTGTAACAATGCTTTGGCATCGGTCCGTTTGCAACTGGCTTTTCTGTTATAACGTTATAACCTGCTGTGTTTATAAGCACTGATGCAATATTACTGAAACAATTAGACTAACAATTCTTTTTTACCTTTGGCTTATTCCTTGGCTTCTCTGCGGCATTTGAAGTTTTCCTCTGAAGCATGACTCTCAAAGACGTGTTATTTGTCTTCAAAAACAAGTTTTACTATGCATGACCAAACTCACTACACACGCTGACACTTCTCATGCACCCTCTGTACACACACATACATGCTCACTCACACAGGGCCGAGCCCACACTTCCTCATCTTAACACAGGATGTGTCGCTCATATGCCTCTTACATCTGGTCAAAAACCTCTTCAGGAGAAAAACCGCCATAGAGAGAGTGTGTGATTGTGAGCGACGAGTGCTGTGTAAATGCAATGATTACGGCAAGTGTGTTTCAGGAACCATGCACAGGAAAAGGTTGATCAAGAACGCACGTCTGTTGTGTTCCGTCATCGTTTTAACTGGTAGCATCATAGCAACGTTTACATTTCATCTCAGTACACTCATTGCGTTATCTAGATTAAACAGATCAAGCTATAGTAGCTTCAAAACATTGTGACATTCATTTATTTTCTGAAGATTTTCCCTTTTTTTTTTGCATCTGGTTTGACAATCTTATTTTGAGGACTAATTGAGAACCGTTTCGTATGATCGCGTTTATGAAATGTCAATATTAGACACGTTAGCATAACAAGACAAGGGACTCACCGTGACAGTGTCCGTCATGTCCAAGTCAGTGAAGGAGCGGATGACTCTCAGTGGTGGATACTCCATCCTGAGGAGATCCAAATCGTGAATCAGCTCCTCGTACCTTTGACGATCGGTTCCTCTGGGCAGAGTGAAGTTAACGTTATGTAGCCATGGATCAGCTGTGGGTCTGTGGCAGGTGTGGTAGGACAATTCCCAGAATGAGCACACGTTCGTGGAGCTCCAGTGGTTGTGGAAATGTCCGGGGTTCCACAGACCTTCTGTTTCTCTTATGTCCCTCTCATTTCCTGGCTCAGACTGCTGGTTAGACTGTTCCACCTGCTTCTTCTCAGGCTTTTTTGAGAGTCCTATGCAGGTTATGACTGTCACAACCCCATGGCCAGATGGAAGCGTTTGTTATTTTTTGTTAAAGATTTCATGGCATACATAGTATATGTTTTAACACTTGATTTATAAGCAGGCCTTACCACTGATGTCTGGAGGATGTCTGCTCTCCTCGATACCGCCCTTCGATGGCTTCTGGATCTTCTGGAGACGTGACTTGTCCTCAACAACCTGCAGGATAAATCGACAAATGGAAGGTCAGTACTTGAGTTCCTTCAGCCTAATTTTAATTAGTTTCGGTGGACATGTGTCTCTCCGTGTTCGAGTCTTTGATGACTAATAAATGCGGTTGTTCTTAACAAACAATCACTGACCAGCATTGAATTTGAATCAGATCTTGTTTCTTTGTGACACAGACCAACATGTTTCATATTAACATTAAACTTGAATATGAAAGTCCCTAAATACTGATTAGCATCTGAACACGAACCGACAGGATATTATGCTGTTATATTGGCCATGAGTTTATAGCTACTGGTTTAATCGTTGTAGACATGAAAATAGATGATTGTATTTGTTACTGATTTTTTTTTCTGCATTTTTCAGAATCAGTCAAATATCTTGGCACCCAAATCTCAGTTGAGAGGCTTGAATTATCCCTTGCACATTTGTGGTAATCTGCAAATGCAAATTCAGACTGATTGGCCCCTTGTGCCACATTAAAACCTATTTGTAATAGACATCAGTGGGAACGATAGAGTGGGCTGTGGGCTGCCCTCCAGATCTTGGCTTCATGACCATGCCTGGCACGTGTTGGAGAGATTAAACAGGCCGTTCGCTACAATCTGTTCTGCATTACTAATAATAATCAGTTGTGCTAAGTAATTGTACTGCATCAGAGCACAACCCGAGGCCTAGTTAGGCGGGCAGTAAGTCCAAATGATTTTTTCATGGATAGTTATTATAGTCCACTCACAACTGCAGCTAAATATACAAGCTGGATAACGTTTTTTTTTTTATCATTAATTGTGCTGAAGTAACGTTCGTAAAAGGTAAATGTAAAGTTGACACATTAATAAGAGTCTATTGGCTACCACATGCGATGGTGTGTAACAGGTTTAACCAATCAAACGAATGCATTTTCCTTTTGCTTTCGTAGTTGAAAGCTACTAGCCAGCTAGTGACATTACACTAGAGACTACTAGCCAGTTAGCAACAGTAGATATTACTGTGTAATACAATGCTCATTATCTTCTATTACTAACATGTCAGCAGATTTGTCACTGGCAGGGTCATTCATTTGAAAGTTTGTCGGTAGAATGTGGCATAAAATTATAAATAAATATGTGCCAGAACCTCATGTCTGAGTTTCACAAATACAACTCTCTTTACCAGGGATCACAGCCGTGGTTCCCGTCCTTAAAATTCACACCGTGGAAGATTACAAAAACATTTGTTTATTTGTAAGAGTGTAATTACTACATTTTTTATAATTTGAAGTCAACGTGAATTTAGATAAGATGCAAATGGTTGGGTTTGTGGGATCAGTTTGTTTTATGGCTCTTCAAAATTGAAGTGACTTGTATGACACTGAAGGATCACAATCAGACGCTTCAAGCACATGGAGATTTAAATCGCCGCTCAGAGAAACATATTCGCTAATCGACCTTCTCCTTTGTCTAACGTTTGACAGAGTGCTACTGTTAACATGACAGATAACGAGTCCAAAATTTGTACGATGTTTAAATGGGCTAGAAAAAAGAGAGCTGGTCTGGTCAGATTGAGTGTGAGAATGGGTGGGCTTCTAACTTTTCTCTTGAATGTGACAAACAATATTTCTAAATATGTCAGTCATACAGATGCAGGTTAGCTGACATACCTGAACATCATAATCCTTGCCATTTCTTTCAATTCTTTCTTCTTGAGGAAAAGAGTTCATCATGTAGGGATCTTCATTCGTATCTGCTCAGAACGCAAAGATCGTAAATAAGTGCAAACGTTGCAACGTGGTTTTATAATTGCAAGAATTTTGCCAAGTGATAACAAGTCGGCTCATGGTTCCTTAAAGAACCTGGCAGCCATTTTGTAATCTTTCACCCAAGCAGCCTGGGCATTAGCGTCATCATTTTTGCATTGTCACGATGACGCACTAACTGGTCTATTGACACGTCACTTACCTTCAGCTGTATGGTGAACTAGATCATCTCTCTTCCCAGTGCATGGACAGTAGACCTTACTGGATGGTGTTTTGTCTGTAAGTAAGAACAGATACCAAAATAGTCATTATGTTAGTGAAACACATAATGTGTGAAATAAATCAACCGAGGCAGCCAAGTGGGGTACACGAGGCACAGCCATTTGAGCCGTTTGGGAGCGTGGACTTAATTTGGAAAGCCAAAATTAGAGTGATAAAGTACCGCTGGATCAGTGGGAAATTCATGTAACTAATGTCAAAGTTTCAGTGAGTGCACTTTAAACTTTTAATTAAAAATAGCAGAGTGCAGTGTGATTAAAAGGCAGATCTGACGTACCACCGATGCACGTTAGCTCCGATGTGCGAGATCTGTCACACGAAACACAAAAGACGTGTTAGAGACAATAAAAAATCCGTCCTTAATTCTTACTCGAATTAACAAAGAGCACAAGAAAGTTAATTATATTATCATTACAAGCAGTGATTCCTGTCAATCAAGTGGAATAGAACTGAGAGGTACAAAACTGCTTCAGCAGAAAAGCATTCATCTTATTGTTATAAGATCGTTCAAGAGGCATCTTTGAGCTCATGCGCTTGGATGAGGGTGGATATGTAACGTGTCCCCAGTTAATAGCTGTCACATAGGAAAGAGCTAGCCAGTGGGTGGAGCTTAGCAATGAAATAATTGTGAGAAAACAGGGTTAAAATGTTTTTTAATCTACAGACAAAATCATTTATTTTATTACCAAAATGGGTGGAACTGAGCAGGTGGAAATTAGTGAATTCTGTGTGCTGTGCTGAAAAGTGTTATGAATTACATTTATTTCTAAATAGATATCCATCAATTAATTTAGCTTAGCGCTCATATTTCCTAAGCAAGCAAATGTTGTTTTTTTTTGTTTTTTTTTCCCCACACAGAGCATCATATTTCCCAAAACGTTTTTTTTTTATTGTATATGTGTTCCGATACATGATATTTGACATCATATAGAAATGCAAACTAGTTAACAGGAGCTCTAATCAAAGGCTTTTCGAGGAACATTAGATCAGAAGGGTTCTGTACGATCAGGAAATTCTACGAATTGCACCAAGCCGTACGTAATTCATGCACACATCCTGAGTCATATGTGGAATACGTGGAGCTCATGAGCTCATGATTAAATGTGTGTTGTAATGCAGAGAGTGTGTGAGAGATAGAGAGAGAGCGAGAGAGAGAGAGAGAGAGAGAGAGAGAGAGAGACCTACTGTGTTGAAGGCTGTTTGTGCTGCAATACTAAGGGAGAAATATCTCCAGATTATCACTACACTTCTGTCTACATCTCAGTCTACTTTGACCCTGTTTTGATCTCAGCCCTTAATACAGGATTTCATCTCATTCACAAAATGATAAGAGAGATGATAAAAGAGTTTTGGGGTTTTTATCCTGGAATATATCCTTTATGTATCCTGTAATTCTTTGATCTTAAATATTAAATACATTAGGTCACGATCCTAACACACACACACACACACACACACACACACAAAATGGTATTTTTGTGCTATATTTGTAGCTTGTTTTAGAGCAAAAACAAATAAAGATACGATCACTTACTTTCTCTTTGCTTTCTTCAAATCCGTCTTACGTCGGATGGAAGGAGTCTGAAGAAGATCCTGGAGGATAGGGAACAATAAATCATGACTTATTTCATGCATTTTTTTTTAGTAAGCATTTTAATGTCGACAAAATTCATTCTGTACTAAAAAGCAGGTTTTAAAACCTGTCATTAATCCAGAAGAAAATTTTTAGGTCATATAAAAAATATTCAATTGGTATAATATTGGGTAAAATATTCAGGACAGACTCTGACCTAGTTCCGTTATACATTTTATTAAAAAAAAAAATCACTAAAACAGCTAAGGTGATACACCGAGCGAATTAATCAAGGGTTTGGTCATTTTCCTGATGAATGTGTAACAGATTAATGATGCATTGTCCAGATGGTGGACACTTATTCTGATTAATGTCCTCTCTCCAAAAACAAGGAGCACTCGAACGTGACTCAGTCATGCACGAAACGATCCTCAGGAATGCACGTGTGGACGGAAATGATTAATCTGTCGTGTGAGGGTTTAATAAAGAAGAGCCCACCGGACCGACGCAGGGCTCCGACTCGCCCCACACGGGGCTCCATGGCGTTGGACCTGGGTTCGGCTGCGGAGCCTCATACAGGCTGTCTGTAGATCCCTCCTATAAACAAACAAACAAATAAATAAAGCGAAAGATTATTAATCTTCCAGACATCAGAGAGAAAGAATTACTTAGAATTAGACGACATTTTTTAATTTTCTTTAAGTATTTCAGTATTTAACTGTTACAGAGTGTTTATAGATTTTATAGATTTGCTGCAATTAGGACATTGTTAAGGTTTTAGTCAGAAGTAACGTCCAGGATTAATGCAATACAGCATCATACTTGGCATTGTGCAAACTGCCTGAATGTCTAAAGTCATTGTTTAAAGCACTTAAAATAACAAAGAGTCACTTTCACTTTCCTTGAGCCTTTTTTTCTGAGTAGTTTTGGTAGAAAACCACACTGTCAGAAACTCATCACATCAGCAGTTCTGCTTAAGAGACCGATTTAGGCCTGAAGTTTACATGATGCTAAACTGCTAAACTTTATGCACCACATCAAGCAAACAGTGGCTACAATTTTGGCCCAGGGGTCGATGTTCTTTGACCCTGAGACTAACACGACTCTTAGCTTCATCAAAGTGAAAGACAGAGCATGCAGATGGACTGACGTTGCAGTGAAGCTCAAGGAGCGGAGCTTGATTAACACCTTGTAATCCAGCTCTGTCATCTGTAATTTCTCAGGCACCGCTTACTGCACCATGTCTCTCATATTTGAGCTTTTCACACCTCTGTGCGAATTCTTTCACACCTCTGCAGGTGAGAAAGGCTCTTGCACACATGATCAAACTTTGCAGTGCCACTAAAAAAAAAAAATAGACCTCAGGTAACCTGTCCACCATGTGGAGACATTTGACCCTCAAGAACCGACCCAAACTAAAGAGATCATATCCAGATCAAAGTACAACCTCCTGATCTATAAAAAGAGCTATATAACTGAGTGTCTTACCAGACTGAAGCAGAAAAGGTTCATGTTGAAGCGGCTTGTGTCTTCCTTTCTTCCTCGCAGGAGAGAACAGACGCGTTGGAGCACACACACAGGCTCTCGGAGCGAGGTTGTCCGGCGTTCTGCGGCTTAACAGGAAGCTGCAAATCCCTTCCATAATCCAATAGACGAGGTATCAACCTTTTTTGCTGAGGGGAGAATGATTCACCATGATGGCATCCTCCTCTTGTGCAGTTATTTATAATATTCTTGATGAGGGACTCACATGGCTTCACATTGGTGCTTTTAACTAGTGGCACAGACTCAATTATTTATACTTTGCCGTCTACTCATTTAATACAAAATCACAGATTACAAAATCCTTTGAAATGAAATACTTTGTTGAATCTCTGGACTGGACAAAAATGAGCTTTAGTTACTAACTATATACCTACAAGATGATCATCTAGGTAGGTGTGTCTCATTACCAAACCCTTAGACTGTTGTACCTGAGATGCTCACATCAGCACCACACACTCTTCTGTATCAGTGTACAGCATCAGTGCTTTCTTCTCATTCATAGAGAAGTGTATAGGAGGCCAATACTTTGTAGTGATTAAACCTCCACCTACAGATGACCCTCAGTTGTAGGTTCACGTCTTTAACCAGCAGCTCAGCGTACGTCGACTCCAGCTGTGATCTTGACGCTGAGCCTTCAGGCCTCTTGGAATATTTCCGATGACTTCAGCATAACATGACGTTCGACTCTGCACCGTTCTTACTTTAATCTGTTTAGTATTCTATCTTTTTCTCTCTGTCCCTCTATCTCTCTCTTTCCCTCTCAAGGAAATCCTAATTCCCTCCTCTGAGGTACAGCGAACGCTAAAGCCGTTCGCTCAGCTCGGATTAGAGCTCAGGCTAAAAAAAGACTTTTTCAAAAGAGATTTATTTATTTATTTATTTATTTATTTTACAGAATCTGTATGAATAGTGAATCAGTGACCCTTTGATAGGTCAGAAGGTGTTGACAGGAGCTCTGACAGGACTTCAGGATGTGCTCTAAAGCATCTTAACCCACTTTTAAGTGCTAATTCAGATGAGAGAAATAAGATGGAAATAACAAGCTCTATATTTACTGCTCTGTATTGTTCCTGTTTGAATTGCTGTGTTCAGTCTATGAGACTCTTTAGACAAAGTGTCTGGCTTTAGATGAGAAATAAGAACAGCTGTGCTTTTATGTGGCATTTTCATGCTCTCTGTATGGATTTGTATGGTTTCGGCTTCGGCAAGGTTTCAGCCTCGTCCTGTGGTTTCTGTCAATCACAGAGAGAATAAACAACAGCTAGCAATAGTGCTGATGGATGATGAACATAATCTCTATATTTTTCTCGGCCTGTGTCTCTGTACCTCTCTCTTTCTGTGTCTCTCAGGATTGAGTTTGATTTGGATAATAATATCGTTAGTGTACGCCTGTGGCAGTACATGCAAATCCACAGAGAGAGAGAAAGAGAGAGAGAAAGAGAGGGGGGGAGAGGGGGGGGGGAGGGGGGAGAGAGGGGAGAGAGAGACGGGGGGGAGAGGGGGGAGAGAGAGACAGAGAGGGGGGAGAGAGAGGTGGGAGAGGGGGGGGAGAGAGAGAGAGAGAGAGAGAGAGAGAGAGAGAGAGAGAGAGAGAGAGAGAGAGATTAATGCACAAATCTTCACAAATTCAAATCCTGGGATATTCACATAGCTGGATTCCTCATTTCTATGTCATTTCGTATAGATGTTTATACATAAATATTAATATTATCAGAAAAGACAAGAAGATTGTGTGATAAATATGAGAATATTAAGAGCTGAACACCTTCTGACCAATCAGAACGGAGAATTCAATAGAATTCTGAACAGATAAAATCAGAATTCACTAAACAGAAACTAAATCAATCACCCAAAAAAATAAGACCAGGGACTGACACATAAACTCACACATATCAAACATGATGATGTATTTGTTTGTTTGTTTGTTTGTTCTTTTAGTTAACCTTTTATTATTCTTAACAAATCCTTAAAGAAATCCTGAAGAACTTTTCTTGACCGAGAGACTGTGATCTCTGTGAGCACAATATTATTATTATTATTATTATTATTAATATTATTATTATTATTATTATTAATATTATTTCATGTCCTGTTATTATTATTATTAGTATTATTATTATTATTATTATTATTATTATTATTATTATTATTATTATTTCATGTCCTGTTATTATTATTATTATTATTATTTTTATTATTATTATTATTATTATTATTATATTTAAGATGGTGTCTCACTGATGAGAAAAGTTCTGATTTCAGACTTAAATACTTTATCCAGACTTTTCTATCCACTTAATTTTTTACAATCTGCCTTTTCCGCTTCTCTCCACGTGATGGCGCTGACGTCACTGCCCAAGTATCCAAGTGCCCACGGGGCCTAAAGATAAAATACTGTTCTCATCATACTATATTACAACTCAGGCACTCAGTGATGATGATGGTGGTGGCGGCGGTGGTGATGATGGTGGTGATGATAATGATGTTCTCCCTCATTTTGTCATTTTCTGTTCATAAATGCTTTTTGGGGGACTTTGAATCTCATCTTCCTCCGCTTTTCAAATGCAAATCAGAAGATATCTGCATGGAATAAGGTTTAAAGTAGACTTCCTGCTGATTTCTAACACGGCAGAAGAAGGAGGAAAATTATTAGAGGTGCAAAGAGTCCAAAGAGGTCAACGAGAAGGGGGGGAAGCAAAAGAAAGAAAGACGAAAGACCCTGAGGATGATCTATGTGAGCTGCAATAAAGCTCCAAATCCGCCGGTGATGTGGACGGGCCGAGCGTCATTGATTTTCCGTGCCCTTGTTCGGTTATTCGTAAATTGTCGGAGCTGTTGGCCTTCGCTTTTCACATCAGTCCACAGCCTTGAGTCGGAACACAGCCGGTTAACGTGACGTGGCCGATAAGCAACAACATTTAGTGATGAAAACCTCTGAGCGTCAGAGATTTATCGTCATTTTTGGTGTTCGTTTATATTAACGAATGATGGCATCATGGTAAATCAGTAGATAAATTTACATTTCCAGCATTTAGCAGACACCCTCATCCAGAGCGGCTTACATTCTATCTCATTTTTATACAACTGAGCGTTAAGGGCCTCGCTCAGGGGCCCAACAGCGGAAGCTTGTCGGGAATCGAACTCACAACCTTTCACAATTGGTAGTTTAGCACCTTGACCACTAGGCTACCACATCCCTCAATTACAGTGAGTAACATGGCTCCACCTAAAGCTGATGCTTTGATAAATCTCGGATCGTGTTTTCATTCGTGAAAATATCTAAATAGTTGATGTAATTTAAAAAAAAAAGCAAAACATATTTTTTTTACTACTTTTTTTTTTTTTTTTACTATTATCTCCTTTACATTTGCATGTTTGACCTTCATGTTACATTATTTAATCCTAAATACGATAAGAGTCTAAAATCTGTAACTCAAAACTCACTCTCACTCATTTTCTACCGCTTATCCGAACTACCTCGGGTCACGGGGAGCCTGTGCCTATCTCAGACGTCATCGGGCATCAAGGCAGGATACACCCTGGATGGAGTGCCAACCCATCACAGGGCACACACACACACACTCTCATTCACTCAAGCACTCACACACTACGGACAATTTTTCCAGAGATGCCAATCAACCTACCATGCATGTCTTTGGACCGGGGGAGGAAACCGGAGTACCCGGAGGAAACCTCCGAGGCACGGGGAGAACATGCAAACTCCACAAACACAAGGTGGAGGCGGGAATCGAACCCCCAACCCTGGAGGTGTGAGGTGTACATACTAACCCCTAAGCCACCGTGCCCCCCAACTCAAAACCATATAAAAAAAAAAGAAAAATGCTTTAGATCAAGAGGCATAAAAAAGACGTGTCTCGAGCTATTAAACATGACCGAAAGCCAATAGAGAGGTGCGTTAGGATTTTTATAGCTCTGCTTGGTGCAGAGACTAAACAAAGCTGTAACTCTTTCATTCAATCAAACAGACAACAAATATACAGTTCTTACTTTCATTTCAGGACAGAATGTTCTTATTTATTTTAGTTTCTTTTCCCCCGAGGTAATTAGTGGAACAAAAGGATGACAGGGGAAAAAAGAATGCATCTTCTGACTCTATTGCATACGCTTCCTTGATGCTTCTGCTGATGTTTTATGGATGACGTACCGAATAGTGATGAGGGCTTGAAGGAAATTATCTCCATCCTCGATGTTTGCATTTTCGTTTATTTCTGTGTGTTTTTTCTGATTGTACAATCGCTTACTTTATCGCACTTGAGACAGTGGATAGACGGAGAACGGCAAATCGTCCGGAAAAGGTATTTCAACAGAAAGCTGTCCTGCCGCTAGAGTCCATGGTGTCATTGGGGAAAGTGCCAAGATCAAGAAAGAAAGAAATATCCACAATACAAAACCTTTAATGGAAACGGGTTAATAGTTTTAGATTAAAAGCCTCTGAACATTTGATCTGTTTTGGTGTTTGTGTGCGTTATGACTAAGCAGGTTCAGGTTGCACACACAGACGAGCGCCCGGCTTTTGATCTGCGCTCATGGCGTGAAAAGATGCACGACGAGAGATGATTCGAGCTGACGGTTATGTGCCAAGCTCCAAGAGAGAAAGCAAAAACATCAATCTGTCACCGATATCTCAGAGTATCAGCATCATATATCAAACTCAGACCTTGGGAATCAGGAAGCGATGAGCGTTTCTTTTAGAGGAAACGATTTAGGGTGTGAAGAAGGCCAACAATCTGATAACCTCAAGACAAGTAAGTAGACAAGCAAGCAGAAGGTAGGATGGAGTGGTATATTTCTCTCCTCCAGCTCCATCCTTCGTCGTCTCCCCCAACAGCGCTCACATGCCTGTGTTGACTTCTGACCCCTGGCTGTGCTCGGAATCTGAACCTGGAGGGTCGCGGCCTCGTGACATCTAAGGAGACCTTCTGAACCCTCGATGGCCTTCAGTCAAAAAGTGAAACAGTTTGGTCGACCTTTCGTTGCCTGCTCCAGCAAAGGTATGCGAGCGTGCTGACCCCGCGCGACCTTTCATTAGCTCTTCCTTTTATTATCCGTGCCTCCTGCACCCAGCTGCCTCGTCAGCACATCACAGAAACCAAGAGAGGCAGAGATTTGCTTTGAGCAAACACACTCTTGCTTTACTTCAAACTTTTCAGACTGTTTAGACAATTTTCACAGACGAATGCAGAAAACAATCCATCGCACATACAATGATGAGATTCATTTTCATTTATTTTGCAGATGCGATTTTAGTTAAAAACTTCCAAGACTGCCCATAATTGGCTTATTATTATTATTATTATTATTATTATTATTATTATTATTATTATTCATTCATTCATTCATTCATCTTCTACCGCTTATCCGAACTACCTCGGGTCACGGGGAGCCTGTGCCTATTTCAGGCGTCATCGGGCATCAAGGCAGGATACACCCTGGACGGAGTGCCAACCCATCGCAGGGCACACACACACACTCTCATTCACTCACACACACACACACTCTCATTCACTCACACACACACACACTCTCATTCACTCACGCACTCACACACTACGGACAATTTTCCAGAGATGCCAATCAACCTACCATGCATGTCTTTGGACCGGGGGAGGAAACCGGAGTACCCGGAGGAAACCCCCGAGGCACGGGGAGAACATGCAAACTCCACACACACAAGGAATCGAACCCCGACCCTGGAGGTGTGAGGCGAACGTGCTAACCACTAAGCCACCGTGCCCCCTATTATTATTATTATTATTATTATTATTATTATTATTATTATTATTATTATTATTATTATTATTATTATTAATTCTTTTTATTCAACTTTGTCGAAAAAATGTTTTTTTAGATTTTAGAAGGTTTTACAACATCAGTGCCATATTACCTGAAGAAGACGTCAGTCACGTCTCTAAGATCTAAACATGAATTTACTCAAATTAGATATTTATTTCTAATTAATACAATTAATTAGTTACAGTATTTTGTATGTGGATGATTCCATGGAAGATTTCTCATTATGAGATTATTCTAAAAGTTTTTTTTTTTTTTTTTTTTTAAAAACAGTTTTAATGTAATATCATAATGTGAATATTTCCAATCAGTGACCCTGCTGTAGCCAATGAGTGTGTTTAGTTTCGGCGTAGTACATAAAGCCGTACACACGTCAGGCTCGACTGACCCCCCCCCGGGGCCACGCATGCAACACACCCTGAAACGTCAGTCACGAATTCACATGGGAATAAATTAAAGGTCGGCGTTTAGACAGTCACCAGCCGCTTCATTTCATTCATAGCATCGTCAAGGTTTAGTGTTATTTTTGACGTCTTTGTTCTCAGCCCTCATTGTGTTTCTTACATCCGCGGAGTGACAAAGCTTGTCTAACAGGTAGCTGCGATTGGCCGATGTTTAATTATCACCTTCAGCTGGTTCCACTGGTCGGTTATGTGCTCTGCGTATTTACGCACTTCTCCACTTCATCGTGGTCCTTTCACTGATTTATGATCTGTTACAAAACCGATATTGAATTGATATGATATTGTCACAGGTGTGTCATGTGGTTTTATAAGGGTTTTATAAGGCCAAGAACAGGAACATCCGAAGGTACAATGCGCATAAAAACTGGACAGTTAAAAACTAAAATACGTCATCTGATCTTCAGCTGTCCACTTTGGCAGTGATACTGTGTCCTGTGTAGCTTCACATTCCTGTTCTTGACTGACTGGAACAGAACCTGATGTGATCTTTTCCTGTTGTAGCTCATCTACATCAATATTTGTCTTGGAACGTGTTGCTTTTCTGTTCACCACAGAGATGAAGACTTTACTAATTAAGATGAAAATTAAGGACAGCTGTTTCTGAATGTTCCTTCAGCTGGGCAAATTTGAAACCTCGCTAATTTGGAGGATTTAGTTTTTATTTTATTTATTTTATTTATTTTTTAACACAAACCAAACTTTGGCGGTCTAATGGAAGAAAGGATTTAAAAGCAGATTTATTGATTAACTTTACTGTTGGAAAAAAATAATTCAATAAGAGTTGTTTTGTATTTTCACAAATTTCATCAAACTGGTTTATTTTTAATTATATATTAAATGTAATAAGAAGTCAGCCAACTCTCATGAAAATGTAAAGCCTTGTCCTAAAGTACATATTTGCTGCTTATTTAACCCTAAGTGCTGGTTTGTGTTTGCACAGGTTCATTTGTGTGTGTGTGTGTGTGTGTGTGAGAGAGTGTGTGAGTTTGCGATCATGCATGCACACACGTACACCCACCAGCTTTTTCCCACTGGCCCCTCTATGATCTCTGACCCCCGGTGACCTTACATCACGAGCCGGCCTTTCATTGCCGGTGGGCGGGAGACAGTGGGCATAATTACACGCCAGGCGTGAGCAGGCGGTGTAAAACTGCTCATGCTTAATGATGACAAAGCACTTGTGGTGCTTGTTACCTTTTAATTGGGCCAGCTTTTGCCTGTTGTTGCTCTTTTTTACAAGACGGCAAAGGCGGCGAGGCGAGTGCCTCCAGGCTCTTACTGGTTCTCGCTGTTAGTAGCTGAGCATTGCTTTCTCAGAGTTTCCACTACTCTGACATTATACTGAACGTGCTGATTTAACAGATCTGTAAACATCTCTGGTTAAATACTGACTACAAGAGCCGGAGCTACGACACTAATGTAGCTAACAAGTGAAGCATTCTAGCCAGTCAAGCCACCAATCTCAAGCAACACTGCTATGATTAACTCGTTTTTGAATAACGATTCAAAGCCAAATCGATTAATTTTGTGAATTCCCTACAAGACTAGTAGGGAAATTGCCATCATTTCACCTTCAACATTCGTAGAATCTAGAGCCATTACCTACAACTCCAAGTGGAGCTTCAGGAGGCGGAGTCTAAACGATACAACATCGTACAAATGCGGATCGTCCAAACTCATGCATCTATAAACGTATTTATACAGCCGACGCAAGGTTCGGAGATTTCATGCCAGGACATAAACACACAGATGAACGCAGCTCTGTCGTGAGCTTTAGGAAAAGATTACTTTAGGAAGTAGTTTAATTTCAAATGCTAATTGTAATTGAAAATAGTGTGAATACGAAAACAACAGTCTAGAACTGGTCCGTAATCGGTGTGCAGTTTGACTGTGTAGGTTTTTCCTTTTAAAGCCACATTATCGCAGCCTCTGCGTGTCCTTGCGTGTATGCACAGCTAAATGCAAATAGAAAACTGGATCTATGTAGATTTCTTGTTTTGGATCTGAAGGAAATTGTATTATTTAAATTCTTCACCATTCGTTTAGAGTAAGTGCTGAAAATAGCTGAAATTGAGAATGTACTATTTTTAGGAAAATCCTTCCCCGACCCAGTTCAGGCTCAGCAGGAGTTCCATTGTGTAGAAACGTTAAAATACAGAGAGGAAATTTCCCCGGAGATGTAAATATCTTTAAAGCTCCATTCACCTCTAAGCGGCAGTTTACCAGTGGGACTGTTCAATAGGACATTCGATTCCTCAGCAAAACTATGCTGCGTTTTGTTTTTCCCCAAGTGCAATCCTCCACTTTAATTCCCATCCCGGTCGCACACCACGTAATGCCGTTTCTTGTTATTCCTCCGTGGGCCGTCCCCTGACTGCTCGGTGTAAATTGTCAGCGTGTATACGTTAATAGGATAGTGCAGTAAACCTGTTTTCTGGTCAGCTATTACGCCATTCTTCTGGAGGAAAACAGGCAAATGAAGAGTTATGCTCGCTCTTAATCCTCCGAAGCTCGTGGCCTTGGCACTGTAGCTGTCGAATCCCCTAACGTGAGCGAAGCTTGTTCGCAGCTGCATATGACTCACAGCTCCGTTGGGCTTTTTTTTTTTTTTTTTCACAAACCCTGCTGCATGTGAGAACGGGATTTTTCGGGGCGCCGATGATACTACGTGTCCTCTGTTAGAGGATCGGGGAAAAAACTGCGTCTTTGTTTGTCGTTTCATTTCTTTAAAGGATGAGGCAGTGCAGAGTTTTGATCTTTGACCTCTTCAAGAAACCCTTCACCGCCAAATACGCAGGAATCTGCGCAGACATTGACCTCCTCTTTTCAGCGCAGCTTGGGCGATTAATGCTTTGCATTTATTAAATTAATAGACATGATTTACTTATAATCAAATCTTCTGCTAAACTGACCCTACAATCAGCATGTACTAGCGGCCATGCCTCGTGATCGCAGTCTCGATATCAGCTCTGTAAGCTAGCGTCGGAAAAAACGGGTCATCGTTTTCCTGCTAAATGGAAAAAATACGGGGAAAATACACCAAAGAGTCGTAAAATGGAAACTGGAAACATCGTGCGAGTTGGGATTTGTGTTGGCAAGTCGAAAAATTCAAGTCAAGTAAACAACGAATCTATGATGCTGTTGGTAATATTTCTGTTAAAATCTCATAAGCACATGCAGTGTGTTCAGTATAAAGAAAACGCTTTTAGCCGGGACGTCTGACAGGTTGTGAAAATGAACTGATTAATTAAATCGTTCATCTGTAAAAATGGAAACAGGGAGGTAAACGGAAACATACGTCTAAGTCCACTGTAGTAGCTCCAATAGGTTTGTTTCTACGAATAAGAAAGAAGTTGAACCTTCAGTAAACCTTCCTAACATTGCTAAGTTTTGGAAAACGAAGGAAAGTAAATTAACCAATTAAGCCTTGAAGAGTGTAACTGGGGGAGCACGGTGACTTAGTGGTTAGCACGATCGCCTCACACCTCCAGGGTTGGGGGTTCGATTCCCGCCTCCGCCTTGTGTGTGTGGAGTTTGCATGTTCTCCCCGTGCCTCGGGGGTTTCCTCCGGGTACTCCGGTTTCCTCCCCCGGTCCAAAGACATGCATGTTAGGTTGATTGGCATCTCTGGAAAATTGTCCTTAGTGTGTGAATGCGTGAGTGAATGAGAGTGTGTGTGTGTGTGCGCCCTGCGATGTGTTGGCACTCCGTCCAGGGTGTATCCTGCCTTGATGCCCGATGACGCCTGAGGTAGTTCGGATAAGAAAATGAGTGAGAGAGTGTAACTGGGGTAAAAGGTGAGGTACAGGATGTCTTAATACCTAGAACCTGTCAGGTGTTTATTTATACATTTAAACATTAAAAGCGGTTTAACAGCTACACCGTCTTGGTACTGGTCCATTAAAAAAAAGGATCGTATATTAGTTATGGCGCTGAGCTTTTTAAACTAGAATAAATAAAAGAGTTATTTTGAAATTTCTGCTGGCTCTGGGTTTGGTTTTGTGCTCATTTTCATGCATCATCGGTATAATCCTAAACAGCTGGAACTGGATTGTAAATTTGTACGTTTTTTGACAAGCAAATTGGTTTAAAACGTTCAGGATCATGGGCAGGATTAGATCTCATAGCTTGTCTATTAAAACAGCTGAAACCGGTCACTGAGTTCTGCATGGGATCTGGTTTCGAAATCATCTTCTTCTTTACTGTGTGCTGGCCTTGAGCTACAAGACAGGTAGGAATAAGATGACAATAGGAGGATACGATGAGAGACTGAGGAAAGACAAAGTGGTGGGTGGATGGATGAAAGGGGTTGGTGAGAACCTGCTATGTTTCCTGAACTTCCCTCGAAACTTTTCCACTCCGACTGGCTCTCGGCTGTGGGCAGGATCACAGAGTCGGTTCAGCTCTTTAGTTAAGATGTCAATGGTGCGTGCTCTGCTTCAAGGTCAACGTACCCTAATGAGAATTCGCCCAGGACCGTGGTAATTATCGTCTGGCGAAGGCACGGTGGAGAGGTGGGGGGGGACTAATTATTCCAACCCATGTATTAGATAAAGGAACTCATTGGCAACATCCAGAGAGGAACAGTGTAAAAAGGATTAGATTTCCCCAAATACCTCTTTGTTTTTCCGTTCTATGTGTTAATTGCGCTTTGCTCTGCTGCATGTCTACCTGTGAGGACTAAAAAACCGTAAGACGTCTTTGAGATTTAACGTCCTAGCATGAGTTCCTGGTAAACGGCCAACTTGTAATGTTCTCTATGGAATAGCTAATAGCTGTTTAAACTGCGCGGTTTTTCCTGAGGTCAAGGACTGGCTCTGCTGGGCCGAGAAACAAGAGCTTTCTTTCTCTCTCTCTCTCTTTTTCTCTTTTCAGTGTCTGAAGGTCATCTGCAGCAAAGCCAAAAGGGCGCATCAATTTTTAGAGCTCTCCCGAGGACTTTCACGCCCCCCCCCAGCATCCCCACAGGCCTCCTGATCACCTCACCTCCTGTCTAGAGTTGACTTTCGTTGTTTCTCAAAACGTTGATTTGTGTGTCCACATGAGCTCCGCAGGAAAACTATTTCTCAGACTTAACTAAGAAACTTCGCTCCCGCAAAAGCTTCTTCCGGCCCTTCCCGAGTCTCTTGTCCAAATGGTCACAAATACCTGCCTGGGAGTGAATGTCAGGATCATCAGTAAGTGAGAATTAGGGTCGTGTAGCCTGTTTGGATAATTTCACCCAGGTTTGTTCTCTCTTTGTTGTTGCAAATATATATATATATATATATATATATATATATATATATATATATTTATACACTCACTGGCCACTTTATTAGGTACACCTGTCCAACTGCTCGTTAATGCAAATTTCTAATCAGCCAATCACATGGCAGCAACTCAATAGTAGGCATGTAGACATGGTCAAGACTGCAGTTCAAACCGAGCGTCAGAATGGGGAAGAAAGGTGATTTAAGTGACTTTGAACGTTACATGGTTGTTGGTGCCAGACGGGCTGCTCTGAGTATTTCAGAAACTGCTGATCTACTGGGATTTTCACGCACAACCATCTCTAGGGTTTACAGAGAATGGTCGGAAAAAAAGAAAATATCCAGTGAGTGGCAGTTCTGTGGGCGCAAATGCCTTGTTGATGCCAGCGGTCAGAGGAGAATGGCCAGACTGGTTCGAGCTGATAGAAAGGCAACAGTAATTCAAATAACCACTCGTTACAACCGAGGTATGCAGAAGAGCATCTCTGAACACATAACACGTCGAACCTTGAGGTGGATGGGCTACAGCAGCAGAAGACCACACCGGTACTAGTAAGGTGTACCTAATAAAGTGGCCGGTGAGTATATATATATATATACTGCTATATTATATTACTGCTTTCCGTCTTTTTTTCTTTTTTTTTTTGTGAACAGTCTTTTCTTTCTCTTTGGCTCTTCTGGTGCTGTCACAAGGACGAAACAACGGCAGCGTTCAGTCAGGCAGTGCTTCAGGCAGCGGCGGTGAGATGAGATAAGATAATACAACACAAACACAGCAAACACTCAGAGAGGAAGGGACAAGAGGAACAGGAGGATGAAGAGCGAGCTGCCACAGGTCAGGGTGACCCTGTGCTAAAGCTAAGAACACCTGCTAATGTTAACGGGAAACCTAAACTATGGCTTCGCATCAGCTAAGTGTAGTGCTCAAGGCTTTCTTTAAAAAAAATAAATAAATACTAATGCTCTGTTGAATACTCAATTCTGATTGGTCAGAAGGTGTTGATTGGTTAAAAGGAGTCTCCAGAGTCAGAAAAATGCTGTAACATTAGCTTTAACGTTAACTTTCTGCTTTGACAAGCTGTTTTTTTTTACAGCGAAAAAAGAAAGAGTGGTGATTGGATGTGAGCAACAACAGGAACTAACACGTGCTGCGGATGTTCCACAGCATTTAAGTGTAACTATTAACCGATTTAAAAAAAAAAAAAGTACATCATTCTTTAATAAACGCATTTGTAAATTGCTGTCAGTATTCCTAACCTTATTTTTCCAATCACACCATCTCAACACCAGCAACGAAGCTTGCAAAACTCCCAAGCGGCCATATTTTATTTTTTGCGTAAGTGTTATGACGGGCCCTTAGACCTCTAATGGAAAGTATTTTAATAAAATCGTGATGTTTGTGAATCCACTTTCTCAGAAATGGCTGTAAGAGAGTCTCTAATGGCTTTTGGGGAACATTCCAGGCTTTCAGGCCGCAATGTTTTCTTTTTTTCCTGTTCAGTGTCATTGATGTGATTGATTCACCACACACTTTTGCTACTTTCTGAGTGCTGGCAGTCCTAAACCACCAATACCCAAGGCCACGCTAATGGAGGCTCAGACAGTGGAAGCAAAGCAAGTCTTCGGTGAGAGCGATCCAGTTTGGCCATTTCGCAGTGTTTTAGCTCATCTATCCATCAACACTCTCATCCGGGATGTTGTTATGAAGGTCACAGAGCACTTTTCCTGTACTCACCACTTGATATTAGACTTAAAATCTCTCCGAGACCTTGTCGGATGAAGATGCAGCGCGGCTGACGATTTCTGCCTTTTTTTTTTTTTTTTTTTTTAGCTGCCTCCACTTCCTTCCACGAGGACACTTGACCTCTGTGGACTTTTGTTAGCACAACGCCGCATGTATTTGCATTTTACAATTGTTTAACAAATAGCCACCCACCGAGAACCATCCCCTCCCACCGGGGTGCTCCTCCTTCACGTCCCGTGAGGCACACAGAGGGGGATTAACTTTCATCTGCAGGAGACACACTCTAGCTACTGTCAGCCAGGGTCACTCGTACATGGAGTATCAGATGATTTGAATAATGAGCTGTTTATGTAAAGTCGACCATCGACACGCACTGTATGGTTGAATGAAAATAGTAGGCAAAAGCTCTGAGTTGGCGTCAGTACAAATGTACTGAAAGGGCACTCAGTCTCTATGAAAAGTAAAATCTAGCAATTATCACAATCCCTGCTGTCTACTTTTGAACTGAAGTCTAACAGCGAATGTCTCCACTGAGTTTTCATGTGCTTTCTGAGCTTTCCCAGTTTATTTCCTCTTTTCTCTTCGCTCACTGAGTATATAACTAAGTATAAAGTCCGTCTCTGTTGTTTTTTTTTTTTTTGACATTTGCAAGCAAACCCAGAGATACGAAATTGCAATGACTAATAATGCCGCCAAGTCCGGAGCTTCTTTACATCGACCTGAGGATGAGGGAGAGCAATAAATAAATAAATAAATAAATAAATAAATAAAAATAAGGAAGTGTTATGTGTGAAGGAGTACAGATCTTTTATTCAGGAATGTTTTATTTGCTTAGAGCGGACGGATAATGACGAACGTGTAGCGCGTTTTTGAGCTGAACATTATGGAGTTTATGTAGGTCCATATGGAAAGGAAGTGGGGTGCATATGAGAGGTTAATCTCAGCTCGGCTCTCTCGATGCCTCTCATTGTTTTGACAGGTTTATTGCGACTGTCTCCTTGACTTCCTGTCTCGTCTCTGCACGTGACTCTGTAACATGATGTATGGATTGCCCATGATGTCATCATTATCACTTGCTGTGGTGTTGCAGCATTTAGAGTGGGGCTGAATTGAGGTCAGGCCTGGTCCTAGAGAGTGAGAGTGTGTGTGTGTGTGTGTGTGTGTGTGTGTTTGTGTGTGTGTGTGTGTGTGTGGCTGGCAGGTAGCAGCAGATCAATGCAGCAGTAGCTTCACACTGCTGCAGAATGTTCAGGTTCCTCAGGGAAAATCGCAGGACACGAGATGCAGATACAGACAATTCGTGAGCTCATCAGTATGTTTGCATATGTGTGTGTGTGTGTTTGTGTTTGTGTGTCTGTGTGTGTATAGGCATGCGTTGTTTGTGCTGCGTCTGCTGATGCATGAAATAGAACTCAGGTAAGAGCGCTGGCCTGAGGCTCTCCTGCGTCTTCCACCCAGTGATTACTTTACCACATCGATTTCATTCCTCTCTTCACTTCTCTACACACACACACACACTCACACACACACGCAGGATTAGTTGATTGACCTGCTGCCGGAGTTCAGTGGCTCACAACTCAACCTTTCCAGGCAGCATATGCTGCATAAAAAACAACACCAAACCAAATCCGGCACCATGTTCTGCTTCACTTCAGTACGAGCTGGACGTAATTGTGAAGTCTCTTTATTTAACCGTTTCCAAAACACAACGTGATCCGTCGCTCACGGCAAACAAAACGCATACGAAACCGACGGGATCGTCATTCAGGCAGGTCTGAACCCGAAAATACTGCACAAAACCTGGAGATCTGCGAAACTAGGAAACGTGAAGAGAATCATGAAGCCTCAGAGTGCAAAACACGTTAATAAAGCATAAATAAAATAAAACCAGAAATAAAGATTGAACTTTATTGAACACAGCGTGCTTGTTGCTGATTCGATACGACGTGGGAGAATGAGAAGGAAAACAAAATTCGCTTTTTTCAGTGTTATTTATTTAGCTAGGCGAAAAACAGTTTACTGCAAACGTTATTATATTGAGGAAATATTTTTCCCAATAACCCGCCTCCCTTTAGGCTTTTCCGCGTCCACGGACAGGTTTATTTGAGTGCGGAGTTGAGAGCGTATCAAAAAGAAACATCCTATGAAATCCTTTCATAAAGAAAGATAAATATTCTGTTCTACGCAGTCCCTCAGACAGACAGTGACCCTTAGTTTTCTCATTACTTTACAAACCCAAAACCCCCGACACTGAAACCCCGGTGTCTTTTAAAAACACTTCATCTTCAGCTTCATCTTCATTCCAGAGCCTGTTGTTGCCACAAACCAGATCCAGACCATCATCCTTGGCAGATCCTCAGCTCTCATTACGCTCCGTGAACAACAATGCGTTGGAGGCCACTTCATTTCCATGCTGTTTTTTTTTCATGAAGCGCTAGCACCCTGGCTGTTGTTGTTCTCTCTCCTCCCTCCTCTGAGAGGTCAGAGCAGACGGCGTTATCGGGGCATGAGCACCATAAAAGTGTCTCTAATAAGTAAGACCTAGCAGCAGAAGCCTCGGGAATGATCAATGCTCGAGCGTGATCAATGGCCGTGCCACCAAACTGTTAGTGGCAAAATCAATATTGTTTTATTTGCTAATACAACAGGGTGTCTCGTTGCAAATGAGTGCTGGAGCTGAGTCGCTGAGGAAGTCTTAGCGCTGTGGATCCGCCTGCAGTCAGATTTAATCAGAGGGTCTGGAGCTGCCAACCTGTGGGTGCTCTTATCTGTCAGGCGTACGAGCGCCGATTCTTCTATATATATATTTTTTCTTTCAACTTCTCGTTTTAATGCCGTAACTATCCGAACCGTGCGGCTTTCCCGTGTTTATCTCATTACTGTCCATAGCATCTCCTTGTTTTTTGACCTTGTTTGTGCACTTTGCCTGTATGCATATTGTTTGCAATGCTTTGACTACATCTACACCTCAAGGAGATTAAAGCTCCTTGCACCTTTGTTTATTTGCTCTCATTTTGCTGCCTGCTTTGGATGCCTCCAGGACAAGAGGACGCTCGGATTCGGACAGTAAATGCAGCTTATAACACACCCAGTCTGGCAAAAACAAATGTACACCTGACTTGTAAGACATGTTTTAGTGTTTTGCTCTGACGCTATTGAAGCCTGCAAAGAAATGAACCCCGTGTCGCTTAAAACATTTCCATGGATAAACCTAAAAAAAAACACCTGCATCTTCGTTCACCTGACATTGTTATACTTTACAATAGATCCTCGTTCTCATGATTTCCTTCATGGATTTAAGAACAGAATCTAGAAGAAGACGTCTTTTACGTCTTATTCCTTATCATTCTCTAATCAGAGGATAAACCTGGACTTTTTCTTTCATTTTTTTTGCTCTATTTATCTGCAGAAACAAATAAAACAATCTCACACAGTTTCTCTGTCATTTTTTTTTTTTACTCCATTTAGTCAGCTTCGGAAAATTCTGGAAACCACACAAACATGAGAAAAACACGTGATAGTGAGGTTTGCATTAACCCGATGGATTCAAGTTATATCCAAAAAAAAAACTTGCATATTAGATCTAAAACTTTTCATTACTTCATTAAATTTTGAACTGCCCTTTACTTTAGCTGTGTTACGAGTTCGAGTGGAATCTGATTATACAGGACACGTTAATAGCTTAATGACGTTAAAGCCTAAAGCACAGGAAGTCTCCAGGAAGTCGGACAGGAAAATATACGCTCATAAAAGCTCATTTTCTGAAGATAATTCGCTTTATCTTGGACACAATCTGGTCGGTTTCACAGAAATCTTACATTTTTTTTTAACTCACGCTCGTGGAAATTGGTCACGAGCTCATTTTAGGTCGGTCGGCAACACGGTTGCCAGGTCTGCGGTTTCCCCTGAGGATGAGCTTATATTCAGTTTTCTTTTTCATTTTTTGATTTAATGATACAAAACATGATTGGATTTTTTTTTGTTGTAAACATTGTTATGGTTTTCCGTATCTGTTCACATGACAGTACATAAGTACAGTTTAAAACAGATTATTTGTGGATAACTTATATTAAAATCTACGGGAAATGTTCATTCAAAGGTGATCATTTTAATCTTTACATTTCAGTCAACAAAGTGCACGTTTATCACAAACCAGCACATAGAACATTATCCTGTAGAGATGGTCCTGTACTCAGCACACACACACACACACACACACACACACCCATGGGGCTCCTGACCTTTTCCATTCAGGCTTCATTGAGACCGGATCAATCACCTCCACAGAGGTCCTGTGAGCTGTGAGGTCTGTCGAAAGATTCAACAGTGTGCCAATGTGTTTATGGAGTGTCGTGGAACGTGTGTGTGTGTGTGTGGGTGAGTGGGTGTGTGTGTGTGTGTGTGTGTGTGTGTGTGTGAGTCAAAGCCTCATGTCTTGTGTGAGAAACTGGAGAAAGACAAAACAAGACCTGACCCTGGAAACTGTCTTCTCTCCAGCTGCACCCTGTCTACAAGGCCAAGCGTGACGTCAGGATACTTTTATCCCAAATATTTTCAGAGAGGATCTATTTTTAAAAGGGGTTTGATCTGGTGTGTTGTCGGACAATAGCCGGCCGATTTATCCGATGTTTATCAGACGTGTTGACCGTGAAGTTGAAACCGCAGACGCTACATGTTATCCTGTAGATTTGTTTCTCTTCCTCTAAGCACAGATCCGCTCTAAAGTTTCATTCAGATTGATTTCCATGCTCGGGTTTGCCTCAGGTGATCTCCAGCGTGAAGATGCTGTCATACCGGGAGTGAGCGCGTGTGACAGTGTGCCTCAGAGTCTCATGGGCTGTTAAATATCATTTTGCCGTGACCTCGGCATGCAAAACGTCTGAAAATGAACTGAAAGTGACCTGCTGCCAGAGAGTCTCTCGGCACGTCCTGCATGGATTTCCCATCATCGATGTGTTTAATATAATGAAATCAATAATGTAGCACTTTGCTCCAGAATGGGCTTAAAGATTTACGCCGCCTCATATCCTCTCTCTCTGCACCAACCTAATTACACTACCCGGTGTGCCAAGCCTTTTTTTCCCCCTTTTTTTTTTGTCCTCTGCGTCCGTCGTTTATCCGGTTTTGTTTTTTGTTGTGCTAAAACAGCAGTTTTAATAAGGCTCGATGATTATCTGTGACAGCTTGGTCAGGAATTAACCCCGCTGTGACACGCCAAGTGGCCCATGCCACCTCTCCGACACCTCCGCACCGAGCCGTGCCCAGGCTGATGCCCGATTCTGGCCTGCACCGGTCTGTTTGTTTAGCGGACGTTTTAACCTTCATCTTTGAACAGTAAAACAAGAACAGTGTGTGTGTGTGTGTGTGTGTGTGTGTGTGTGTGTGTGTGTGTGTGAAAGAGAAAGAGAAAGCCAGAGAAAGATGGTAAGAGACATTTGACACGTCTCCTTAAGCCAATGTCTACTTTATCGTCTTTGGCAGCTCTTATTGGTCGCCGCTAATCAAGTGGAAGAGAGAGGTACGCTGCACCCTAATACACAGCGGCTGACAAATATATTATTAACCGCAGCGAGACGTGCGACCTTGCCCGTGTCACCTGAGGACCCGCTGGCACACGCTCCGCCAGCAGGAAACGACCTTCATATTAAATCCCAGCAGAGGTCAATAAACTAAATAATTCACAAAGGTCATTTGGTTTGTGCTGAAATCTGCTAAAAAAAGAAGACATGAGATACACACAAATACACACAGGGCAAATCTTTAACTCCTAAGCACCCGACTCATGGTCTTATCAGCACGTCATGGATTTTTACCAGTGACAGAATGGAGAACTTGATTATCACAGACCTATTCTGCTCTTCTTTAGCTTAGCAGAAACCTCTGCGCGATGGTTCACAGCGCTGGGCTAAGAGCGGAAGTAGAAGACGTTCGCTAGCAAGCTTCAGCTAACACACGTCTCATTTTACTCAAACAAATCTACAGTTTCGTTAAATAAAGCACTAAGATCATTGCTTAAGATGAGATAAATGACTTTAGCACGTAAGTGATACCAAGACCCAAGTTTGATTGTGTACTATGTGACGTTAGTGAACATTTGATCTCATAATTAAATTGAGTAGCTCAATTATTATATAATAGTTATAACTCGGAAACAATAACAGGTTCATTTAAAATCAGGAACCTGTGTAAGTTTAGAAGCTGGTGGAGATTACGTTCGCTTCATTATGGCGCACATCCAAAAGTTTGACATTTACACATTTATTTTGAAAAACGTCTTAGCGATTAAAACGTCTTCTCTGGCACCTGCTTCGTTGTTCACGTGTTATTGTGAAGTATTAAAAAAAATGTGTTAATCATCAATATAATTAAGTTTTCAGTTGAACAGTTCTGGGAGTCTCCAGCGTTAGTAAGTTTTCCATCTCTCTATAGTCATGAAGAGAAAGGATAAAAGAGGAGCTGGTGAGGGAACAAATATCTATAACTGGTATTGCGTAAGTCATAAAAGGAACAAAGCTGTTTTCTGGATGTCCCACAGCACTAAAAGGGCTAAAATTTACAACGTGTCGTTGTACGACGGATAGAAAATAATAACCGTTGGCAAATAAGAGCACGCCGTGGTATTTAATTTCTTGCTTAATTTAATCTCTTTCCTTGTTGACTCTGGATGTGAGGCTTATCAGCATGTATAGATAAGACAACCCACCCACCACCACCACCCCCTAGTGAATCTGTCCGTGATCGTATCTACTCTATACAACCCTCAAAACCTGCTAAGCTTATAATTACTGAAGCTCATGACAATTACTCAATGACACCGACTGTATGTATGGGCCATAATGAAAATCTGCCAGTCTGGAATAAATTTGAATATTAATGATGCGCATACCTCACGGAGAAGGCAGAATTTTCAGCCCACACGCTAATCCTTCGTGTACGAGGTGGCCTCATTGGCCTGCTCTGAAAGGTCATGTTTATGGGAAGGAACAGCAATAGCGAGTCAATATTTTTGGAGTTTTTGGAGAAAGCGCTGCTGCATATTTCAATGACCGGGAATAACTGGGGGAAAAAAGTGTGTGAGTGAGATATAGTTGTGTCTGTGTGGTTAATGGTTCCTGGCAAAAGTGTTCGTATTCTGCGAAATCTACAGTCAAGGGCGCAACTGAGGACTGTTTATCTCAGTAATGTCTGTTATTCTTGACCGGAGATTAGAGACAGTTTCGCTCTGTAGTCTTTTCCGTCATGTGTGGAGGCTGGTGCCTTTCTGTCATTCTGTAACTATTGATTTATATATCTAACCTCGCTAATCCCTCCATCTTCTCAATGGCAGTTTTGTATGGCAGCAGATTTACAGATTAACGCTTTAATACACTTTTTTCCTGTGAACCACACACACACACACACACATACTGTATATGTATGTACCGCCAACTGACCCACAGCAGGTGGACGTGGCCTTGAGCTCAAAGGACATAAACTGGTTGTGTAATTATTCTTGGAGCAACAGCTTTACTAGCTGCAGTGTTTTAATAAAAAATAAATAAATAAAAAATAAAAGAAACACCATCGCACCATGTCTTGGATGCTCTTCGGGTACATTTTATCAATCGCTGCAGCTGCAGTCGCTGAGGACTTTTCAATACAAAGCTACACCAGTGGCAGATTAGTATAATCACTAACTAAATGACACGTAGCAAGCAAGCGTTTAGAACGTTAGCTAGCTACGTACATCTAGGATGATACTTGTGATACCGATGCTAAGTTTGGTTGGAATAATTCAAATCAGAAAGCAGCGGCTAAGTGAATACGCTAAAGCTGGAAATACCAGTCGCGGGGATAAGTTTTCTGTAAGTTTTCTCTGCCTCATGGACAGTGATCCCTAGAGTTGCTCTTTTTTTTTTTTTTTTTTTTTAGAAGGATCGCATAATTAGACATCACATAACTGACATCCTCCCAGATGCTGACGCGGTACTATTTTTCAGCTAAGGCCAGCAAGTCTTGAGGCATCCTGTACATCAAAGATTTGGCTTAACTGACAAGACACAATATGTTGTTTTGCATAAAATGTTTTGCACTTCTGTAGACGTGAGGTTGCTCCACACAACTGGAACAAACCGCTGGAAAAAGCTGACCGGAAAGGGCCGGTTTTAAACAGTTCCTCCTCGAAGCTTGGAAGGAGCGAAATTGTCTTAATCTGAGAAAAGCAGGAGACACAAATTCAGCCTGGCTGTGCTGAATGAGAGAAGAGAAGCTTGATGGAAAATGTGTGTGGATATGTGCGTGCAAATGAAAATGTCAGAGCACGGGTGGGTGGTTAGAGGAGATAGACTTTAATTGCATGAAGGACAAAGTTACCGACCCGCAGCGGGAACGGAGGATTGTATTTCAGCTCCATCTCAAGGTCAGGCCACTTATTTTACCTCTCTGCCTTCCATAATGTGTTTTCTGTCAGGAAGTACAGGCCAGTTAGGGGATGTTTAGATATCCAGGATTGGCTAAGAAAGACCTGAGGCTTCACGTATAATGCAATACACAGCTGAAGGTATTCTCCCAGACCGGCTCACACGTACGGATATGATTACTTCAAACGTAGCAGCCGAGGAAGCCGTCGCATTTAACATTGCCACACGATATTAAACGCTGAAATCTGTGTTAAGGCTAAATATGCTAAATCTGCCTCCAGGATGGTGATAAGAATGCAGTAAGCCAGAGATCCAAGGGCATCTCTGTCTGGCTTAATGCAGGTCAGGACTGCTATCGACTGGCGCGCAAGGCCGATGTCTTCTATTTAAACTCCATTTGTATCTGTAATGCCACTCCACCAGCTCCTCGTGTTACCTGACGGCTTTGCTAATTTTATAACCGACGTGTGTCATCCGTGTACATTTAATGCACACGTCCTCAAATGCAAAAGCGCTGCCACTGGTATAACAGTGTCATGGAAATCTTTACTTCCTCCAGTCAGCATTTATCGATCGGTGGTATTTATGGTATACGTACCTCCTTGGCCTTGTTCTGTGCACGTCGGGGGTTTGAGATGGGGGTTGGGGAGTTGGGGGGGGGTTTACTGTATAATGTCAACCCTCCGTATAATATCCATCCAGGATTATGGATCATCTTTAGGGCTTTATGAATTGTCCCCGGGGCCTGCAAAAGCTCTGGGACTGCAGAATGTATATAAAGCTGTTATGATGTTTCAGTCCCTGATTTCCCCCCTTCATCGAACGGGGAGTTTTATCAGCGGACGGTCTGTTAAAATGCCTCAGACTGTTCCATGCTGATCTGATAATGAGTAAACAGGGGCGATTGAATGTCAATGGCCCCGTGGGAACTGAGGAAACGTGCCTGGGGACAAGGATGGGGACACCTCCTCTTCTCTCCACCCTCACCCACACACACACACGCACACACACACATATATATATATACACACATAACAGCGCTGAAAGAGTGACAAAGAAGAGTGTGTAACCTTGTGAAACTGTCTTTTTGTCCTCTAATCTGCTCTCTACATGCCGATTGAAAAGGGGGACTGGTTGACAGGTACACACAGGCCTAACTTACACCGTGTACATCGAGTTACTTTAAATCAGCACATTTGCCCCCTTTTTGCGTAATTTCCCTTATTTGCACACCGATTCTTTCCCCTACTCCATGCATCATGCATATTTTTATTTTCCAAGCACCTTGCAGTAAGATTGTGTAGTGCGCTCTGTATTATGCGTGCATTATAGATGAATGACTTATGTGTTGGCCATAACAGTAGCAATTTGACAAGGATGACTAGGTTCAAAGGCAGTAAAACACACGGCGAGAGCGTTCTCGAGAGAGTAATGGGATCGCTCCGACGCCGGTAATAAAATCTCACCCAAGACACTTTCTCGACTGTGTCAATTAGAAAACCCTATTGTTCTTGTAAGCCGAGCCTGTATATTTCACAGCTGGTTTATCGAGATTGGGATCTGAGGGTTGTGAGGTGTGACAAGGAAGTGTGTTTTTTTTTTTTTGTTCTTACAAAAGCTGAAAAAAAGTGGTCATGAAAGTCTGATATGTGAAGTTGTTGTGACAAGCGAAGTCTGGAAAACGAGTTTTTACCAGATTTTTGTGGGTCACGTGTTTGTGAGCAACGTCCGAAGGAGAAAGAAAAACAGCAGCCTAGAATGTTGTGACTGGCCATTCAAATCCCTCAGCAGGGTGGAGAGGTGTTTTTTCAAGTGGCTCTGCCCTTGCTAGCTGATATTCAAATGAAGGAGAGAGTGAGAGCGTGGCTTCCTTTCCGACCACCCGCTGAACTCACGGGGATTAGTTTGAGCACATGAAATAGGTCAACGCGGCGCTGTGGCAAAATGCACCGGATGACCCGAAACAACCCACGTGTGAACGCAGAGATTAGAACATAAACTGCCAAGAACCAGCAAATTTGAAATGCAATGAAAGCCTCAATCCCTCCAGATTTTTTTTTTATTATTATTTTAGAAAAGAGACCTCACTCTTATTTCGTGTCTTCTTTCAGATCTTGATTCTATGCTTTGCAAATTCTTCGAAGGTTTATCTAGATTAACTGGATTCAGACTGAAATTTAGCCTTTACGTCTGTTTTCTCTCCGCTTAAGGTGTCGACCCAAAACCGGACCACAGACGGAGAGTGTGGAAAATGTATGGTTTTTATTTTCAGGTAATAAATGAATCCATTTCCTAATTCCTTATTCACCTTGCCATCACATATTGTTCATGTCTTTACGGTTTCTGTCCATGACATGTCACATGATCAGATGTAGGAAATGCATGTGTGATGTGCCCTATATTTGAGATATTTTGTGCAGTTCGGTTGGCTTAAATGGAAGCTGTTATATAATAGCAAACTCTTTCAAGACGCTGAAAATCAGCAGGATCTGACGGGTTCGGAACTCCAACCTAAATTTCCTGTCAGAGCACAGATGTCGAGGCGTCTCCGAATCCTAAAGACACGAGGAACCGACAGGCAGCGTGTAGCGTGTATTCCCTACGCCATCATTCACCAGGGAGGTTTTAAACTTGTTTAATTTATTCATGAGACGACATTCAAACCGCTCGTCACTTTTGATTAACGCAGGGAACGGCGTGTCAGAAGCCTTGCTTGAGCACAAGAGCGAGAGAGAGAGAGAGAGAGAGAGAGAGAGAGAGAGAGAGAGAGAGAGAGACTGTGATTTCTGTGCCAGCTTCTATATAAATGCTCCAGTGTTGTATATCTGCACGTTCTGAGTCACAGTCAAGCTCCTGATTTGTTTCTCCGTGCCAGTACATGTGCAGGAAAAACATAAATACACCACATGAACCAACATACATGCAGGTGAAACGAGACACCACGGTTCATGATGAGACACATCAGCAAGCCGGAGGGTGTAATGTTCATACCTGCCTGGTTGGGAGGTTTAGTTTCAAGACGTCACGTTCTTTCACCGAGACATTTCTGGGTCTCTTGCAGAAGTGGAATTTTACATGAGCTGGCATCAAATAAATCTGATCATCTGTGAGGGTTTTTTATTCAGGGCATGTTGTTTTTGGCAGCAGATGCACTTGGCATCGATGATGCTGTGTCATTTAAACCATAAATGACACTGAAGTGTTCGGTTTCGATGCGATGTTTGCGCTTCTGCTCCCTGTGGATTTTTGCGGGTGTCAAAACGTATAGACTAATTACATCTAATGCTGTTGATGTAGCCTTTAGCTTTGATTTGAGGTTAAAAAGGAATTTTGATGTGCCGTTTCAACAGAAACCGTTTCATTACATATACCAGCTGGATTCTCGAATCTGATTGCTTGGAAAGTGTTCGTTCATTTTACTTAACAGCAGATAGATAAATACAGTAGATAGATTTGTTATCCTTGCTATTTTTATTTCATATTTATGTAAGGAGTCTCCAGTCTCAGAACTGGAGGTAAAGCTGTCTGAGGTAAAGCTGTCCTGTAACTTTAAAGCTAAATGTTTTCCACCTCAGGACAATATTTTGCTTCCTCATCAACATGACAAGCTGTATATTTTCAGCTTAGGATTTGGGATGGTATCAGTTACTCTCCTTAAAATCAGGCCACATGTCATTGTTTAAATCAAATTAGAACTTTATTATCATTGAAAATAACATTACTATTATACAGTAATTCTGAATCCATGCTCCACCTCATTAAAGATGGTATTAAAGTCCAGATATATACGCAAACTTATTAAGGAATAAAAGCTTTAACAAAATGAACCTCATGATAAAGTGACTTTTTATTTATTTATTTGTTTGTTTGTTTGTTTGCTTGTTTGTTTATTGATTGATGCTGCTGGACTGCACTTTACCCTATTCCCAGATCCATGCACACTACATTCTAATCTCTGGACTTCACTGCATAAAGTTTACGGTCAAAGATCAGTGGCGATTGATGACCTGGTTCTCAGTGCTAAATTCCTTCAGACGTGTCTTTCCTTTTCTAGAGACACTTATCATTAGTGGCCCAGAAATAATTTATTTAGGATGTTAATGTGTAATCCAATGCGGTGAGGGTCCTGGAGCCAAGCTCACAAGGCTGAACTTGCGTACTGTGTGTGCGTGTGTGTGTGTGTGTGTGTGTGTGTGTGTGTGTGTGTGTGAGTAATGTGCTTGTTTGCACCTGCCTGCCGTTTCTTTTCTCTCCTCTGCCCACCAGCAACACGGTGGCTTAAGGCACGGAGAGGTCAAAATGTCAAAGGTTAATGCCCCCTGGGCCCAAAACTTCGAGACTGCGAGGCGTCAGAATCCAGACTCTCTGCCCTCGAGTGTCTTCTCCGAGCAGGCAGTCTGACGCAACGGGTTAAAGGACGAATAAAATCACATAAAGGTCTGTTCTGTTGGCATTAGCGCCTGGATCATCTCATTGCTGGATATAAGACAAATCTGATGGCTCATAATCTGCCTTACTCACCCCTGTGTGAGCTCCTGGCACAGAGCTTCTTATTAAAGCCAAACATCAAACTCACTATCAGCAAATGACTTGTATTTACATGGCTGGGGTTTGATTTTCAGTTTGAGCTGGTATTTGGAATGACATAACTTAAAATGAAAAATAGCTATCGAATTACTCAGAATTTCAAGAGAAAACGTTACCCTTATCGTGTAATCAGGCGTGCGCTCATCTACGATGCGATAGTGTGATATTCCAACCCACCACCTTTCCCAGGACGGATATTACATAACTGCACATTGTTCCTGTCTATTATTTAGATATGAAGTCATGATTGAATCATCAAAAGTTGTTTATTGATAATTAAATTTATTTCAAAATAAGTATAAAAACATTTCGATCTTAAATATATTCACATTACTAAATGCATAACTGTGAAATATATAAAAAATCATTATTTTATAATAATTTAACGATGTTCCAGACGTGCATGTTTCCTTTAAGAGTGATCAGCTATAAGTCAGGTATAAGTTTTTAATCCAGAGGCTGTTTTCTTAACAGCATAACAGCATGCTGTAGGTATAACACGTATATTTTTGTATCTGTCCGTTAAAGATTAATGTTGTGAAACATCCATAAAACAAGCTAGTTTTATTAACGCGTGTGCTCTAACAGTTATAAACATAAACGGTCCGGTCCATAAACAAGTGGACGATGACATATGTTTTGTTAGTTTAGTTGTCTGCTCCAGTATAATCGGAGTCCAAATGAAATAATGTGTACGAGCTGCATGTGCAGTTAATGTGATGGCATTTACATGCCAATCAGGTGAACAGCTCTTTTTATACACACTCCCCCAAGTGATAGTGTTGATTGTGTTGTCAGCACGATGTTTTTAACCAAATCAAATTCCCCCACTTTATACCAGTGATCCTATTAACATTCAAATGACACATGAACTTATCTTAAATCTTAGAGACCTTGAAAAAGGCATCGGTTGAAAGTGTGTTTGCATGACATTTGCATGATATCATCTCTGAGCACTTCGATTAAAAAACATAAAAGAACCTCTGGCTTTTGTCAGACAGGACAAGTTTGTTGAGGTTTGTATAATGGATAAAACTTGTAAAGCGGTTTAAATGGGGTGGAAACTCTGACCCCCAGCTTAAACAGCACGAGACGGTATTTGTTTAAATGCAGAATCGCCTCGTTATGGTTCTTAGAAAAAAAACAAAAAAAAACATTGAGCTGACGTGCTTAACGTACATGAAGATGCCTGGACTGAAAGAAAGCACACATGATCTTCTGTTCGGGGGTCAAAGGTCGAAGTTCCATGAACCATGTTTCTCTGAAAATCTTCGGGGCCAGAGGTCGATAGGGCTGGGGGAGGAATGAAAGGGAGGATATTGTATCTCCATTCATGTGGCGTCTGAGGTCAGAGTTTAAAGCTGAAAGGTCGCTAGGGTTCCTGAGTCAACTTTGGCAAGATTGCTGGATCGGTGCCTCCCCGTGACCCCGTTATGATCACGTGATCATCAGTTCTGTACTTTCACAAGTTTTGTGCAGCAAAAAACATTTGTGAATTCACATTAATGTATTTGAAGGTACAAATAAGACGATAATACAGATGTTTCCTGGGCATTAAAATGATATATAAAGAAAAGATTTGTTATACATTAGTTGAAATGGTTTTTAATGGATGAAACTACGGTGGTCATGTCTTGTGTGATTTTGTTTGTTTGTTTGTTTGTTGTTCGGATCCTTGTGAAGACATTCATTCAGATTCACACAGTCATTTACATCCTCGGGGCCTATCTGCGTGACAGTGGGTTAAAACTGGAAAGACATGCACCTCCCAACCACACACACACACACACCAAACACACACCAAACATACACACACATCAAACACACATACACACCAAACACACACATCAAACACACACATCAAACACACACACATACATCAAACACACACACACATCAAACACACACACACATCAAACACACACCAAACATACACACACATCAAACACACACATACACCAAACACACACATCAAACACACACATCAAACACACACACATCAAACACACACACCAAACACACACACATTAAACACACACACATCAAACACACACAAACACAGACAAACACACACTAAGTGAAATATAGATTATTGCTGTAAATAAAGATGTTGTTATTATTATTATTATTATTATTATTATTATTATTATTATTATTATTATTATTATTATTATTATTATTATCTGTGGCCCATCCCTAATCACTGCAGCGCGCTTCTGCACCTTTAAGCCGCTGTGTGGGCGCCCCATAAGTGGGCGGAGCCTAAAGCGGGATATTTAACATGACTCAATGAATCGACTCATTTGAACTATTGCCAGTTTGAATCGGTTGATTCACCACACACAAGGAATAAGAAGTGTCTCAAATCAAGCAGAACAGGAAGTGAGTCTCTTGAGAAATAATGCAGTTGTGGTGCCTTTCTGCTTTATAGTGACGCATAAGAACATCTTTTCAATACCGTTTCATACGGATTCATAGCAACCTATTTTATTTGGAAAGAAATAAAAACATTACGCTTTTATGTAAGGAGACGTTTATTGAACATTGTAGGGAAGGAGTCTCCGGTATTCAATTCATTCATTCATCTTCTACCGCTTATCTGAACTACCTCGGGTCACGGGGAGCCTGTGCCTATCTCAGGCGTCATTGGGCATCAAGGCAGGATACACCCTGGATGGAGTGCCAACCCATCGCAGGGCACACACACTCTCATTCACTCACGCAATCACACACTAGGGACAATTTTCCATAGATGCCAATCAACCTACCATGCATGTCTTTGGACCGGGGGAGGAAACCAGAGTACCCGGAGGAAACCCCCGAGGCACGGGGAGAACATGCAAACTCCACACACACAAGGTGGAGGCGGGAATCGAACCCTGACCCTGGAGGTGTGAGGCGAACGTGCTAACCACTAAGCCACCGTGCCCCCCTGGTATTCTATTCAATTCAATTCAATTCAATACAATTCGATGCAATTCAGTTTATTTCTATAGCGCTTTTTACAATTGTCATTGTCTCAAAGCAGCTTTACAGAACATAAACATAGAACAAAAGGTTAATATAAATAATAATATAAAGATTAATAGAATACAAATTTCAAGATTAATATTAGATATATTTGGTTCACAATGTGTATGTATTTATCCCCAATGAGCAAGTCTGAGGTGACTCAGGTGACTGTGGGGAGGAAAAACTCCCTTAGATGGTAAAGGAAGGAACCTTGAGAGGAACCAGACTGAAGGGGGAACCTCATCCTCATATGGGTGACACTGGAGGGTGTGATTATAAATATACAGTCTGATAAATGTTGTATTGATGCAAAAGATCACATGGAGTTCACATCTCCTCTTTAGTATCGCAGAGTCCGACTGGAGCTGGTGGATCTCTATATGCCTCAGGATCCTCAGAGTCTGCCTCGTCTCAGCGGAGGTCCAAAATCTTCATCGCACGGAAGATGATCTGAACTGGTACAATTTCTGGATGCCTCATCCAGTATAATTTTTTTGCTTTTCCTTCTACAAAGAACTGTTTATAATATGCGTAATAACATTATCCCTTGGATATTCCATAACATTACATGTAACGATAAATGGATAAAAACGTATGCTGTGTTTTTATTAACAAAACACTAACTGTCGGTGAGTTGCTGTGGAATAAGAGGAATAAAAATAAAAAAAAGACGTAGAAATAATCACACCACTTTACAGTTATTTAGCTTTAACACCACTCAAACAAGTCAAATGGCACAACGTAGTGACGTCACTGAGCGTTCGAATCACACGAGTCTGTCAAAAAAAGGAATCGTTTGCTAAGTGATTCACTCATCACTAGAGGGCACATTGCGGAGTTGAACACAGAGCCAGGCGGGGATTCCGAGCATGAGCACTTCAGCGCAGACTTAAACAGAGTAAGGACTGGGGTTGTTGGGTTGTTTTTTTTTTTTGGAGTCTGCTGACACACCGCTGGACCAGACGACTTCTGACCCCCTCTTTATTTTGGCGCCAGCGTTTTTCACACGCAGGTAACAAGGCACCGAACCGAGCAGCTGTTGTGTGAGAGTCGATACCAGGTGTTGTTATCATTCTTATTATGCCAAGTGAATTTGGGGCGTTTTGTTGTTTTTGTTTTTTCTTTTTTTGCTGCGTAAAACGACCCCGAAGCGCCATAGCAGCTTGATTTTAGGCGAGGTCTGAAAACAAAACTAATCCTTAATACGATATAAGACGTGTTATTTGACTGAAACGTAGCCACAGGCAGTGGTCAATTGTCATGGTAACTGAGAAAGCTTCATTCGGGTGCCAGATAGCCGGCTAGCTAACTGTGCTAACTAACATTTACCTCAGGACTCAGGTGGCACGCGCTCTGTTTAAACTGTTTGGTACGACAGTGTTTATTTTTGTTATCTGGAAAGTTGTGCGTGTATGTGTAGTATTAGTATTGATATTATTATTATTATTATTATTATTATTATTAATGTTGTAAATAAATGCTGGTACATTTAGCAAAAGTTTAAGTTGCTGAGAAAAAGCCGTTAATGTAGCTAAAGCATAATAACGACTTTACTGCTTGCTAACTTTCTTTCAGCTCTTGAGAGAGATCTTGTGATATATATGTTGTTTTTTTTAAGTATATCGATATAGCAGTGAAATATATATTATTCTGTACACGATGATGGAAATATTTCTACAAAACTCTTCAGGGACGACAAAATAACAGTAAATAAACGCACAAATTTTAGCCAGAGGAGACACAGTTAAGCAAAATTGTGTCAAAACAGCAATAAAGTTTTCAAAGGCGATGATTATTTGTATAATATGAATGCAAGCACCCGACAAAACCATCATTTTAAATCCCTGATGAATTCAGTGGCTTGTTGGGAAATGATCCAAAGCTATACTGGTGTGTTTATATTCTGTAAGATAAATAAGAGGTTTGGTAGAAAACATAGCATAGAAGAGTTATCGAGAGGTTGAGCACAAGTGCTGCTGTGTTTTCCTTTTTTAAATCATGGTGTTTTGGTGATGTCGAATGGATTTTGAACCGTGTTTATTGTTGTCATGAGGTTTCCTGCGGCTTCGGTCAATAAGGAGAGGCTGTAAAGGTCAGAGTCAAAAGGTTACCAAGGGGCGTTGGTGCTGTTGCTGCTGTTAGTTCAGGTGAAGGAGAAGAAAGAAAAGCAACAGTGAGCGAGAGGATTTGTCCTAAAATGGAATGCGGTTTTGATAGATGTTTATCTCGGGCATGGGATTAAGTTAGTGGCTTATTTAGTATAGCTTGAATTGGGGGTTATATTGAGCTCCAGATCTCGTAAGTCATGTTGATCCGTCGGATTTAGCATCACAGGCGTTCCAGAAACTAGGGGTCGGGACCTCGTTCTAGTTTCTGTATTTTAAAACATGTTTAATGCGTGAATGTCACTACTAAAAAGCTGCTAACAGGAGTCTGTTTGGGGAGTGAAAGTGTTTTTGTTTTGACCTTTCAGGGAGGAGTCAGAGTCGAATGTGTATTCTGTCAGTAATCACCCCACTTTTAAAACGTGACAACAGAACTCTTTTCTCTCCTGAAGGTGATGCGTATTTGCGTCTCGGCCCCCGACCGTCTCGTGCATCATGTTTACTATAAAAACAATGCAAATGTGTATGCTAATTTTGAATAATTGTTTTCAAGGTGAACACACCACTTTATGCACACCCTGAACGTACCTTTTGTTTTACACACTTTTACAGAAACGTGGCGATTAATGGGTTTTAATGGTGCGCTACTGAGAAGCTGTGGTCTCGGGTTGATCGCATGAAGTGTGAGCGTCGCTGTTGGGTTTGTCGATGTGTGAGAATGACTCACTTGTGGTGTTGACGGTTGCTCTGAAAATGTAAATGAGCCAAACTTCTATTATTTTATGCTTGGGAATAGTGCCAGAGAGAGAGAGAAAGAGAGAGAGAGAGATAGACATGAAAGAGGAAGACAATGCCTGGCAATTCTCACCTCCAAATTATGCCAGTGATGCCTCTTCTGTTGAGTCTCCGTTAAACACGGGAAGACAAATGGTGTGTAAATGAATACAAGCCGATCTAGTTTGTGCCCACACGGAGATGTAAAACAGCATTAAATCTGTGCATGTCGTATAGCAGATAGCTTGAGGGGGAAAACAACAAGAAAATCTTCCTGCACAAAGGAAATAGAGCAACATTAAACCTGATCATCATCTTGGAATTTATAGCAACGGATTGATCCGTGCATGATTGCTTTACTATTAATAATTTATAGCTTGCTGAATTTGTACTCCAGTCCCAAGCAAAGATGCAGGTCAGATAAATTAAGCACGCCACCCTTACCATCGTCACCCATTTAAAAATGGCAGCTGTGAAATATCTGTGCCAGGCAGTGGCATCCACCGAGCGTTCCCACGAGCAGCTCGGCCTTCAAACGTTTTATTTAAACCAGCGCTTCGTGTTTTGAAAATGAACCCAATCACCTTGCAGCTCGCTTAGATCCCATGTTTCTGCATTAGAAACATAAGCACGGTTACCACCTATAATGAGCAGCTCACATCTTTTCTATAAGGTACCTTCCTTTATGCGTAAAAGGTCACACTGTAATAATTTATTCCTCTAAAATGGAAAGGCGCTGATTATGAGAAACCCTGTTACTTTTGTAGCATGTAATTGAATTCAATACAATTACTGCCAGAGTAGATCTACGACTTCCATATATAGGGGCATCAGGACCAGGTTTGTGAGGTGTCAGGGAAAGTGTTTGATTAAAACACTGTCTGTTTCAGGAGTGCCATGCACAGCTTTTATTTTTTATTTTTATTTTTTTTTTTTAAACAAGACACTGAGTAAGAGAGAGTGAAAGAAGGGGAGAAAGAGAAAGAGAGGGCTGGCTAAGTGAAATGCCACTCATTCCTGTTGAGTCAAGTCACGAAGGTGAGTGCTTTGTCGGAGTAAAGCTGAAGGATTGATGCATGAACCTGTCTGCTGGAGAATTCAAAGTCCATGGCTGTTGCAGAGCCAGCCTATTACCAGCACTGTCCTTCATAACTTCTTAACACGGCCGTCCTTTTGGGAACCTTCAAAGCCGAGGCAAGGACACAGCGTCTGGTGCAGTAAGCTGTGGCGGGAAGAGATTTACGTAATGACCTGACTTATAGGCAGGTGTGTGTGTGTGTGTGTGGGGTGTGCGCGCGTGTGCATGTGTGTGACTGTACACACGAACAGGTTTGGGCCTCTTGGGACATGACGTAAGATCCATTCTTTAAAAGCTTTCTTTTCAAACAGCAATTAACTAAAGGGGGATTCTGAGCATTTATGAATGAAAAAAGACAAAGTACAGGGCTGATCCTCCATATATCAATATGGTGAGATTTATTTCTGTCATTGGGGTGAGGGGAACCGTAATAATGCTAGTGTTTGGACCAAGAGAGAAAAGAGACAACGTTTCCAGCTTTTATTGCAGTTATCCGTGGCATCATGTCATTCAGACACCAATTATCAGCGATTGTTTGCCTTCCATATGGATGGATATCAGTTGTTTACAGAATCTCTACTTGCACTTGCACACAGGGATCAAATGCAAAATTCTAATTGTATATAAAAGCCTAAGATTAGATGAGCAATAGTGGCATGTCTCTTCCTCCTCTTCTCATATTAGCACTTAACAGACACTCACTGGTTCCACAGTTGGGCCTCTGCTTTTGTCACTGTCCCAGTTAACTTGCTAGTCTTGTCACATTCACAGCAGAGTTCTGAAACTTGGCGTTCTTGAAAACGCAGCCTCCGTAAGTCTTTCCAGGCTCATGAAAAAGCTGTGAGGGATGAAGTTGTCTCACTTCCTAAAGCTGACTGACACCAAGCTCCTGCTGTCGAAGCACAAAAGCCCCCGCTCAGGGGTTAAAGTGAACTGCGCTGTTGCTGGGCAACAAGAGACACCTCGCCAGAACAGATAGATGTCAGAGAGTGGATATCTTTTCCTTGGTCGCAGTCAGTGGTGCGGCGTTGATGAAGTCTCATGGCATAGTCCTTTTTTGTGCATGCTGAAGAGGAATTTGCTCTCACTGTGACATGTGGCACGTCCCCTGCCGTCGGTTATGAACACGCAAGCGCAACACCACACCGCTTATTTTGGCTTTGCTTTTCTCCCAAGCTGTTTCAGCCAGCCGTGATTTTGGCTCACTGCTCCACACAGCGTAGCACTCATCCTTGCCCCGTGACTACTTTCCCTGCATCCCAATTAGTCGGGCGAGTGGAATGAGTTAGAGCTCCTACAGCGGGTCGGGAGACGTCCTTGGGCACCGTGGGAAGATAAATGCGCCCTTCTCCTCCTAGTGAGCCACTTCATGCTTCTCAAGGCTAAGCCATGGGTAGAGAGTAGGCATTAAGACTAACCTGACCTTGACCAAAGAGGCTTTTAAATCTAAAACAAGGTTCAATCATGTGACCTCCCTCCTCACAAAGGGGCCGTGCTGGACTTTGTGTAACGCACTTGTTGGAAGATTCGTTGTCTTGTGATAAAGGTCTCTCTCTCTTTCTCTCTCCCACTCTCTCTCTCTCTCTCTCTCTCTTTTTTTAATCAGCCTGGTCATAAGGTTATGAGCACTGTCACCTGTGTTAAGCCACTGAATCTTTTATATTCTTATCAGGAGCGGCCTGGTTGTGATTGTAAGTATCGCTTTGTTTAATTCTACAACAGTATCAAATACAGAAACTACAGAGGGAAATTTCTTTATTTATTTTTTTCTTCTCCTTCACAGGCATAAACAGAATCAATTAATTTATCTTGTGAGATGTAACTAGACTAGAGGCACATTCTGTAATATCACGTTTTCTTGTTTCCCATAGCAACCATAACAAAAGCATTTTGGATATACTGGGACCCAACTGAGATTGTTTTTTTTTTCCAGATAAGATTTGGGCCGGTTGATATATCGGGCATATTCACTAAAAAATAACGCTTGATTTAGTTAATGACTCCGGAGGAGCTGAAGATGCAACGCAGAGAGGAAACCATCCGCTTAAATGCGCTAATGTGCTTCTTGTGTAACCGTGTTTACATGGCTGAGTCACCAAGGCCAGACGACTCCGCTTTAGCCGAGTCTCCCTTTAAGCCACCTGCCCTTCCATTCAGGGCTGACCTTCATGCTCGCAGCTAGACAGGGCTTGACCTAAATACATTTAAATGGGTTTAATAAGGTCAATGAGCAGTGATTCAACAGCTTATGAACGCCTTTCAGAGAAGTGATAGGTGTTGGAGACATGAGTTTGAAAACAATGATGTCGAATTACAAGTGACTTGCGGTTTACCTGGGCACTTTTTGTTTTATTATTGTTCGTTATCTAGATGTAAACTATACGGTCGAACATCTGTACGTACACTCACACCATCACACCCGTATGCGTTCCCTTCCCAGACACAGATGTCCACAAACTTTTGGCCCTACAGTGTATTTCTCCTCAGTGCCTTTTATGCTTTTATGAAACCTTAAACAGTAAGTCAGACAAAGGTCAACATAATTCCGTTCTCTTGCACACCTCTCGGTCTGTTTCACACTAAAACGTTTATGCTTTGGAATCTCTGACATTGCACAGCATTTATATATGTAATAAATATTTTCACACGTACATAATTGCATATGTACATCATGCATTATATATGTCGGAGGAAGAAACATTGCTTGTTGTGCCGATGCCATGACCAGGATCGATATCTAACCGTTTGTCAGCGTATGTTGCCTGGAAACATGTTCTCACATTACAAGGATCACACAGGGGATCGTTACAGGGGGAGAGAGAGCTCTCACCAGCATTATCAGAAAACATCTCTCTCTGTGTGTCTCTCTCCCTCTCCGCAAAAGCAACACGCACTGATTGAGAGGCAGCCGTCGATCCGCCGTAAAGCTCTGGGGATTTGGAAGGCAGTGTCTGTGTACACCAGAAGTTAATGAGTAAACCTGTCCGTCAGTTAGGATGGGCATTCCTACACCCAGGATCTTCACTTGGCTGATGGAGCTATTCACTGAAAGGATGTACAGGATACGGAGAGAGGGATGAAGTGATTGGGCTGCCTGAGCTGAGCTGTGAATCCTTATTTTAATTAATTATGAAGCGTGATAAGAGCTTCATATTTCTTTGCGCTTGTTCTCAGTGCACTAGGGTTAATGAAGGTAGTCTTTGCCGTCTCGCTGTCTCTCCAATTTTTCATGTCTCTTCTCTCTCTCTCTCTCTCTCTAGTTCTGATTCTACCCACTCTCTCCTTTTCTCTCCTTCTCTCCTCGATGTGCCTGATCAAGACTCTGCAGCGCTCTTCGCATGCTGTCATAGAAAAACACACACACAGGGAAAAGTGGGTCATGGTGACCTATTTTTCTTACAGTTCACGGAGGCAGAGGGTGGCAGAGCTGTCGTCAGTCAGATGGGGAGCAGGGCCTCGTCTCCAGACACAGCTACACGGAAGTGGGTCAGCGGCAAAGGCTACATCTTGTAAACGACTTGTCGTATTCTGGAGGAAGCTGCAAATGAACCGTAGATTATATGCCCCGAGTCGTGCGTGGAGGTCTTTCCTTTTTTTTCCGAGTCCATTATACGCGAGCACACCAAAGCCCTGCAGAAATACTCGTTGATAAAAGATATAATGCTTCTCTTGGCTTCCTTTTTTCATTCCAACTCCTAGTGCAAGTTTATCCGAACAAAAGCAAACCAAAAATAACCTCCTAAGTTTGCACTTCATCACGATATGTAAGACTTGGCTGATGCTAGTGTTGGACGGTTTCCCATTTCAAATCCATGTTGCTTTAAACTGTTTTTCAGAACACATTGTTGCTCTATATAAGGTTAGCAAAATCGAGAGTGGGTCATTTCAGGTATAGCGTATTAACAGTTGGACTTTGGACTGTTCACAGCCTTATCCTTGGCACCGTGACTCGTAACAATGTTGTGCACTATTTGATCGGTGAAAATATTGCATATATTTCATATTTCACCACATTGACCAAGCAGTATAGAGTAAGTGAAGGGACTTTGACCCTTGGTGTGTATGTGTGCTTTAATGCTTGAATTATGCCAAAGTGCAACTTGCAGGTCGTAGTGCAGAAGTGCCTACGAACACAAATGGAACCCGACTCGGCTTGTGTTGAAAGCGTGCTATATTTACACAGGTGTGCGAGGCCCTGGAATGAAATGACACATAACACACATCAGTTTGGTGTGAGGTTATATACTGAGGATTAGCATCTTGTTTGCTTCCATTGCAAAAAAAGTGATCTCTTGTCCCACACTGTAAAAGAACCAGAAGCCTGACTCCTTTCAGGACAAAGATCTTTTCTATTAACTAACACTCGGCGTCGTTCAGAGACGCGATCGAGCCCGGCCTCTCCAAAACCGTCATCGGAAGAACGGAGCAGATGGTTTCCAGCAGGACCGCAGAACCCAGGCGACAGCATTACAGTCAGGAAAGGTCACTCGACATAGCTGGGTGAATGGACACCAACCCTGCAAGATCTCCTACAAAAAAACATGCATCCTGTTCACACTTATGATGAGAGGCCTCCTTTCTCCTTTCATGCTTCAGCAGGAAGACATGGAGGACATTTCAAATATTTGTTTACTACTCTGAACCTTGGCTTGGCATACTGGTGCTTCCAAGGGCATTGCATTTGCATAGTGATAACATTCTCATCCCTCTTCTGCAGAACACATTTGAAGAAGAGGTTTTTTCTGGCAAATGATCAACTCCTTGGAAACATGAGGCATCCCAGCAGATCGCCATACCACTGATCCGAGGCTTAGTTCGTGAAATACCTTTATCGTTCCTCTCCTTCTTGTTCAAGGCTTACTCGTTCTCAGCAGTAGCTTGTTCAGCAAATCGTGTTAAAGCTTATTTTCAGGCCTACCGTATTTCAGGGTTGCGTCCCGGCTACAATGGTACGCTCATTATTATTCTAAGATAAGCAAGCGGTTCTGCGTTGAACAAGAGAGTTTCTTCATGGACCTCGCTTTCTGACTGTTAAGACAGTCTGCGTATTGTGTTTTCTTTCATTCTGTAGAAAACGGAATAGCATCGTTGAATTACTTTCACTGGGGTCTTGAGACAAATCAGAATCCACACCCACAGTGGCACCGGCACCATCCGGAATCACACAGATTAAAAGCCTCTCCCACACCCACCCACACCGAATTAGTGGGAATTTGTGTTAGAGGTTAAAAATAAACTAGTCGGGCCTTTAGAAATTCTGCCGGTATCTCAGAGTTCACTCGTAAGGTTAGAGATCCAGCGTTCAGATAACATCGTTCCCACTGGGTGGGTGCGGGGGAGCTTGAGAGCAGCCGTGCAGATTGGTAGAGCGAGATGCTGAAGGAGATTTGAGATGTCTATCAGACGGCATGAAAGGTTTTTGTCTTGCAGATCCAGTTCAAGGACACCTGCAGGCAAGGCAGCTTGTGTCGTGCCAGCGATGCCGCTCAAGGTCACACACACACACACACACACACAAACACACACACAGTTGCCCGTGACATTCAGGAACAACAGGAAATGGGGGAGGGGAGTATAAGAGGGGCACTGTAAAATCCATCATTCCCCTCCTTTTCCCCCCCCTGTGCAGACAGGAAAAGGGGATTTAACCCCCTCTGTTGTGTAGGGCTCCAGGTCCAGATCTGCTGTTTTGTGTGGCACAGTAACCTTTGTTTCTGTGATAAAAGACTGCCTCCCACTCACTGTCTGGCAAATCTGAAAGGAACCTAGGCGGCTTTGTAGTGTCAGAGTGTGTGCGCGCATGTATGTGTGTGTGGGGTGGCGTGGGGTGGGGGGTGTTTGACAAGAGAACATGGAGAGGTCTTAAAGTTATTTAAAGAGACAACCATTCGAATTTCCTCGCCACAGTGAGCCCCCTCGCCAGCTCAACTTCACGACTGTCTAAACAATCCCCTGTTGTTTCTTCTTAAATCCTACTTGCATTTATCCTTCACACAGCTCCTTGCAACTCAACAGAGATTTTTATCAAGGTCATTGTCAGCACCTACAGCGACAGCATAGTGCTGTTTAGCTTTTTTACCCATTTAGTCTGAATATGACAGAAGTTTGCAGACAAAAGCCTACATCAGCTCGTCAGAAAGCAGCAATAACACGCTACGCAGGCTGTCACCCATGAAGACGTGTGTGTGTGTGTGTGTGTGAGACCCAGCTGGGAATTAGACAGTTTAGATTGAACTGTTTGGAAGCACATGCAAGACACACTGTCCCTAAGCGGTTGATGAGTAACAGAACGTCTCAGTTCCGAGAGAAACTGAACGTTCTACCAATTTGTAACTGTTTTATACAAAGTCTATAATCCCTTCAAGTCAGCTTTTAAGGGCTGGAAGCTCGATATTAGACCTTTTTGGTACAATGTTCTTGACAATCCATGAAACTACTGCATCAGCCTGTCAGCAGTGCTCTGAACCATCTCACTGTTCAAATCTTGGCTGTTTGGTATATTTTTTTTTTTTTTACAGCTACTTGATTAAACGGATAAGTGGGCACTCAAAGATCGATAAATGTCCCCATGAGTCCCAGTCTGCAGGACTGTAAATCATCTGCAGGCTGCCCTCCAATTTGTTTCCTTTCATTTTTGTAGATTAGCTTTCCCATTACTCAAAACAGATGTGTTTGGAGATGATTGATCGTCTTGGTTGCAACAAATTTATCAGCAAATGATATACGCCGCATCCTTGGATGCACTGATGAGGTAGCGATGCTTCTTAAGATTTCACTGGCATGTACTGTCTCGACTAACCTTTACCAAGAAGTATTAGATTTTGGAGCGAGCTTGTGTAACTACATCCTCTTGATGGGCTTCTTGTAGGATGTGGATGGTTTATGAATGCCCGTATTTAGGAAGAAGACAGCGAATGGTAAAACAGTTCACAAAGGGTTAAATGTTTTAGCATAAACACCAAACCTGTTCCTGTATTGTTCCTGTAAGTGTATTATGATTTTGCCTAAATTATTCATCACAGAACAGAGAACAAGTGAGGCAGATATACTATGCAGCGTGAATATACTCCCCCTTCCTGGAGTAGAAACCCTCTATATTGGTCTTGTACCAAAGAAAAACAGTGTATTATTCTTCTTACATTTGGCCTGGTGGTAAGACGAAGAGAAGCAGGAAGGATCCGGGGTAGTAGGGGCAGAGCCCTGTCCATAATTGGCATCCACAGCTGCGCAGGCGTCTGACTGAGGGACAGTTTTGTGCAGCCTCCAGTTTGTGTGACAGCTGCCTAATTGGGCATTCTCCCCTCGCAGCACGGCTGCTGACGAATAGCAGAGGATTACAGATGAGGGCACAGAGACCTGCACGACCTTCACCGCCAGCTCAGAGGAGGGGCGCCTCTAGGGCGGGGTGGAAGGGGGTCACCGTAGGATGAGGTCGTGAGAAGGTGGAGGTTCTTGCCAGGTGGCAGATGACAGTGTCACATGACAACGGGCTGATGTCAGTGTGTCAAGGGCGCTGCTGTCATTGCAGACTCTCTCTCTATCTCTCTCTCTCCTTTCTCTCCTCTCTCACACTTTCTCTCTCTCTCTCTTGCTCTGTCTCATAGTCTTTCATTTGTCGTGGGTGTTTATTCTGCCTTCGCAGCCGCTGGCTGTCTTCACAAATCTTCATGAAGAGGGAGAACAGAAGATGGCAGTTTCCTGAGTGTTGTGATGTTGAGTTCCTGTTATCTCTCTCTTTCTCTCTCTCTCTCCCTCCCCCCTTTTTCCCTTTGGTAACTCCTCCTCCCATCAGTTGCATGCCAGACTACCAAGGTGAGGTTGTGTCCTGTTGTTAGGAGCGATTAATGGCACTCGTTATGTACATAATGAAATATTCCTGCTGATGCAAAAGGTACTGTTGACTCTCGTTTATCTCCATCTTCTGTATTCCCGAGTGAGGAAGATAACTTGAGAGGTTTTTTTTTTTTTTTAGCATTATCGATACAAGCCTTGATACAACGGTTGCTGACTTTCTCTTCTTAAAATGTGGAACAGCAAAAGGCTGGAGATGCCAACCGTGAGATTTTTGCAGATGCTAGAAACTTAAGTGACAATTTTTTTTCTGCAACATTAATCTTACTGCCTAAGAAGTACATGTTGTTCTTTGATCAGTAATCAAAGAAAAGTCCAATAACTCTGTTTTTCAGTCACAGCATGTCCCCAAGTGTAGTATTCCTTACATTATATGAATTAATGCTGTGTATAGCAGTAGACATAATGCTTGTTGATGGAATATATATGCAGGTCAGTCTTGGTTTGTAGTTGTTTGTCCTGTCATTAAGTGATCACTTTAAAGTTATAAATTCCCGACAGTGCCACAGAAAGGAGGAGGCACGCCTTCGTGCTCTTCGGAACATATTGGCATATCGTAGGACGATAGAGCAGACCTAGCTAGTGGGTGGGAAGAAGTAAGAATCACAGATGTTCGGTAGTACTGTGTGTGACAGACGTTACTGTCAGGCTCCAGCTCGCCTCTCCAATTTCTCGCCCGAGGTGTGTGTGCTGCATGCTTAATGAACGTCATTTTAATGTCTCCCAGCAGCGAAGACAGCTCCATGCAGCTGCGAGACACTCAGAGAGTCAAAGTTTGCCCAGTAATATCTATCACAGCTGACACACAGTGCCGGTTGCTGAGAGGGAGTGAGAACATGAGTGCGGACATGTCGTGTTTACTACAGCGAGCAGTATGAGAAGCGAGGCTGTGTGTGAGGTTACCACAGATTAAACTGTAACCTTGTGGTATAACGGGTGTAGATTTGCGCTGTCTGAGACCTCTAATCCTGTGCCCTGGTACACATGGCCTTGATTAGTAGCAGCACAAAACAACATGCCCTCGTTTACCATTGGCACCAGTTGAAATGAATAAATGCGTAGAAATAAGCAGGGGGAGGATAAATGGAGATATGAGGATGGTAAGTGTGAGTGTTTGTGTGTGTTGCAGAGTGACAGAGTAGGAAATCATTAGCATTCAGCCGAAGCCTCCTTGTCAGTAGGGAAAATTGATCTGCACACATTACCTGTATCTGCATTCACAGCTTGGGAAAAGGTAGTGCTACTACTTCTTGTTCAATTAGATCACAAGATATGAGTGCTGTCAGAGTGAATTTCATTGTTGGGATAATAGTTTTTATTTTTTTAAATAATAATATGGATATATTCAAAGGCAAAAAAAAAATATCCAAGATTTGTTCTCCTGCTTTTAGTCATCTAATGCATAGAGAAAGTGGCGTAAATATATACATGTACATATTTGAAATTAATATAAATACTACAGTGTTACATGCTAATTGTGTGTGTGTGTGTGTGTGTGTGTGGGGCGCCCTGGGATGAACTGCTGTCCCTTCCTGTGAGAGCTCCAGATCCGTGACCCTGACCAAGTATAAAGCGCTTACTGAAGATGAAAGAAACTTACAATTTTCAAAGGAATTTCTCAGCAGCACACGGTTCACTGTTCATGTGCTGTTGATGTGGTCTTACTAAATATTGTCTGTGAAGAATCTCCCTGGTCAGGTGCTACAGAAAGTATGCAGCGTGTCATATCGGTGAGTTTAGGCGTGGTTTTTGGGAACCAAGCCCGGCTTCAGGATCAGTTTAGATAACGGAGGTGTTAGAGAGATGGAGGTGATGGATGAAGCTGGATTTGGCAGGCTCTATTTTGGCAGAACTGAGCTATAGGTGTGTGTGTGTGTGTGTGTGTGTGTGTGTGTCAGATGAAGTAATGGACTCTGGAGGAGTCAAAGCTTCAGTGATTAGACTTGGAGTGTGTGTCTGTGTGTGTGTGTGTGTGTGTGAAAGAGACACTGCAGTTTCACATGAAGTCTGAAGGAGTCTAAACTCTAGTGATTAGAACAGAGGAGACGTGCGGGAGGAACAGCTAATCACATTTTGGTGATCTGGCATTTCATTGGCTGCTTCTCATTGCCACACTTGCCAGCTGGCTCCAAGCTACCTGGGGCTGCCTCAAGGAGGTTACACCCAATCATTTTGTTTTTTAATAGGTTAAGTGCACTTAACTGATTAGAGGCATAGCTCACGTATATATATAACGCTGCACGCATGTCAGGAACAGATGCCTGCCGTTCTCTCTGTCTGCTACTAATGGATACTTGTTCTGTCATTCAAACCGTGGCTCAGCCTCATTGCATTCCAGAAACGTTCTCCGTTCGTCTACAACACATCCATTACGCTATAAATCAAACATTGACTCGTATCAGCAACATTCATTTTATGTCATCGAGTAGTGCAGACAGGCATATGCAACTCCAGCAATCAGCCTTGACTTTTCTCAGTCTTTCTGGATAAAACTGTAAGCGATTCATCATCTTGTACATATCTGTCCCTTAAGAGCACCTTGTGAAATGAATATTTAATGGAGACAGACGTGGATTTATTGCATTGCTACAATGGCTTTTTTGGGCAGAATTCACCTTTAATCATCCAGTTTGAGCACCAGTGACCGTCCTGAGTGGAGATTTAATCCACCTAACTGGTGCAAGTTTTTAATACAGTGGCAATTTCTGAAATTCAAACAGAAGATATAAGATTTTTATACTTGGATGAGGTAGAAAAGTTGGAAAACAGTAGGTATAACAAGAGATGACTCGCATCTTCATGTTTGGCTAGCTCTGATTTTATTACATCATTTTGTTACAGTGCTTTATAATAGTTTATAAAACACACTGGATTGATGACTTGTTTACTGATCTTTTTACAATGGTGTGACGAGGAAAATGGGTCTGGGGTCTGTGTGAAGTTATGTAGAGCGTGTGCATGCGTGCATGAAGATAGGTCAACTCAGTCTGGATTTATAACCGTTAATAACCATTTATAAGTTCCTACGAGTACAAAAAAAATGGATTGTAGTTATTTTGTAGGGAACTTTCCTCCCCAATTCTACAGGTTTTTATTCCCAAGTTGATTTTCAATGATGTTGAAGCCAACTTTTGTATAACTGACCCTCTGAGATCGAGTCCACGATGTTGAAACAGAAAACCACTAACCCAGATTACACTGTGCAACATAAACAACACACAGGATGACATACCCAGGGTTCTACTTTTGGTACAACTCCACCCAGGTAGGAGGTACTGTATCAGGTTTGACTTCACTTCATGGATTTTTTTTTGTTCTGTAGATCAGTGGGCGTTTGGGTTCCGCCAAGCCATGTCTTCCTCAGAGTAATCACAAACAGAAGGAAAAGTTCTCACCTTTCCATACTTGTAAACATTGTATATTGGTCGATTTTTATTGTCTCTCAAATTCATTTATCATTGGGATTTAATACAAAGCCTGATAAAATATGTGTTTATTAGTCATGGGCTACAAAAGGTGATGTTGGGTCTCATATCAAACTTTCCCACATTTCTACGATTGTGTTTGGTGAGCTCACTAGTCTCTTGTTTTATTTAATCTCACTGAGCTGAATTAAATTTACAAATGCCTAAGTGAAGGAGCCCTATAGACTAGCTGGCGCAACCCCAGCCTCAGATAACATCATCGAAAAGTGTTTAGCCTTGGGTGCCTCCTTTAGATTTCTTTTAACCTTGACTTACCATTTAATGCAGCACACTCCTCTGCCAGCGCCATGTCCGATATTAGTGATATACACAGCCAGGGCCACGTTGTCACTTTTTATTAACACTGAGCGCTTTGCATGGGCACCAGCTGTTGCATCAACGTGAGAGTCTCAAAATGACCTTGACTTCCACCACAAATCAAGTGGCTTTTTTTTTTTTTTTGCTTCTAATCTTTTTCTATTAAGGACACATTTTAAATAATGTAAATGAATTACAGTTTCTGAAAACGGAAGTAATTTATTATCCCTTTTTGATGTGTAGAAAGAATATTACAATTAATCTTGTATCCCGCATGTCGAACGATGAAGATTGGCTTTTAGATATCCAACCTTTTGACATTTGCATCAGGTCCAGCCTTGGCAGCACAGCCCATTTTCTCCCCAACTCAGGGCTGGAAATTGCCTCCCCGCCACTGATAATGTTGTGACCTTCCTGTTCTTGGTGTCTCACAAAGTAAGGAAAGGCACCCTGCAATGATAAAGCATTCTCGCCTGCCACTGCTTTTCTCTTGCCACTGGCTACTTGAAATCGCTTAAAATGCTGCTGGGTGTTATTGGTTGACATTGTCGAAGATAAAGGATAATTACTTGGAGGCTGGTAAGGAGACAGAGACAGACACAGCGAGATCAGGTAAAGAGAAAGAGACACAGTTGCCCTTTATGTCCGGCAAGGTGAAGTTTGGACATGAAGTCATGGTCCAGTCTGAGAGGTCAAGTTTAGCATGTATTTCAAGCATTACACACAGAAGATTCTACTGAATTTCATACTGCTATAATGGGGCTTTGTTTTAAGGCATGCAGGAATATCCGTATACTTTTTTTATTTGGCATAAATTCAGTTTTTGTATAACACTAAAGCGTTCCCCATCGTTCCTGGTAAAACATATGTTGTCTGTGATTTAATCTGGTTTTAATCCTACTCTGGAAAGGGCTTAGCTTCATTTATTTTCTTTCTTTAATCTGTTTTGCTCCACTTGGTTTGTGTCCAGGTCTATTTCTTTCCAACCTTTTTTTTTAAATATAAATACCCTGCTAACCTGAAAACAGAAATAAACCAAGTGCATTTATTGGCCTACAACATTAAAGTGTTTTTTTGATAACCAAGATGACAAGGAAAGGGTCTTAATCCTGCCTGTTAAGATAAGCAAAGATGTCAGATGGCTCACTGTCTTTTGTTGTCGTCAAATTTGGGTCAGTGGCTTAAGATAGCGCCGTAACTGACACCGATGGCCTTGTCTGAAATAATTCATTGACCAGGTTTCCTCTTTGCTCTGCTTGTTGTTTTTTAGCCTTGAACTTGTTGACCAACCTTTCAAATCCAATGTACTTTGCATGAGATTTAAATGTGTGGTCCTATAGCAAGAGTCGGCCAAGGTTAGCCGTGACTGACCAGGCTAAACCCAGTTTTGCAAAAAAAAGGGAAATGAGAGCACTGCATTTTCTTTCTGTTCACCTTTCTTTACTTCACCGAAGCTGCCACAGATCATGATCAGGACTCTTTTCATGAGCTTGGGAGAAACATTACACTGATGCCAGAGGCAGGAAGATTTGAAGGCAAGACAACTGAATGGCTAATAGGGAAAGGAGTATTCTGTATTAATTAACCTTTGTGGCTGTGGCTTTGACAGTAGGGAAGTGAGGGCTGTTTGTGGAGCTAGATCTGACAGAGTTCACATCCAGGGTCTCCGAGCACACAGCACACCGGCAGTGTCATGCTATTTGACAGAGCGTGAGGTCTGATGCTGTAGCTCTGTGGAGCCACATCCTGACAGGTGCACCAGGTCTCTCTGTATCTCCTCCCACTCCTGTTCTTTTACACCTGCCAGCTTTCGCCAAGTGTTAGATACCGATGACAGGCAGCTTCAATTTGAACAAGCTTCACACCTACAGACTCTGGTAATGGCACATTAGCGTTAAACACGCACTCCGGATATGTCAGAAAAAATATGCACTTTGTGTTTTTTAATCTCGCCTGCTACTTGTTCTTGTTTTAACACTTATCCTATCCTAGTGTGACACCTCACATGAAGATGTCAGGACTCTTTTAGGTGGAGCTATCCAATTGAGTTGACAAAGTGCGTGTGAGGAAAAAGGTAGCAATACCTCTTGGCATTTACTAGCTTGTGTATGTGCTGTGTACACCAGTTTGGTGTGACACTGACTTTAGAGAGAAGTGACTGCTAAAAGGGAGGTATGGCAGAGGGGTCCGACCTTTGTTGAACCTACCTGAGACTCAGGGACTCTGTGAAAGATAGGAAGATAGTTGCAGGCAAGATTACGCTGCATACTGCTGGGATTCTTATCTCTCCGTTGCTGCGTGTACGACCAGGATAAGTGAGCAAAAGCAGTTATCACAGCCATCGAGTTGCATCACTCAGACAGACCTCTTCTTCAGTCACCATAATGTTGCATATCAAAAAACATTTAAAGTATGTTGTGTCCTTAAAACACAGAAAGTTCAGTGACCATTATGCTCACCGTGAGTTTTAGATGATTCCCAGGAACCCATGTCAGCATTTAAATAACTACAGGTCAACGTGACCCTTTTCGGTCTGGTCCAGATCCACTCCTCTCGATCAGATCCCGTGGTAAGGTCAGCTCTTTGCTTATTGCCTGCATCTGTCACCATGCAAGAGAGAATCGTGTGAGCCGTGCTTCAAGTGTGTGTGTAGGGATAATCCGCAGAAATTCTCCGACTGATGAGCAGCGCAGCGCTCAAAAGTCCTTCACGCATGAGAGCAAGCAGAGACACATTTCTCGAGAGGTTTGCTGGAAGTGTCATAGCAGGACGTGACAACGCATAGAGCGGGCTTGCTTGGAATTACTGACATAATTCATATAATCTATACCGCCCTGCTGTTTTTCTGGAGTCGATGTTCTGCGTCCTACCTATGGGGAATACGCTGTTGATCTTTTTTTTTTGACAGATTGTTACAGTAAGCATGTTTTGATGTTTTGCTAAAATTATGTATTTTTTTCGTCCAATATACACTTATGAATATCATTTATGACACAGAGTGTCTGTGGGAAAGCTTTTTTTCAATTCCAGAAGTAAAATGAAGACCTTGTTAGGACACTGTAAGGGCTTGGTCTGAAAATGTGATGTAACAGACTGAGTCGTGTGCTGTCATGTAGAACTTTCCCCTCATACTCTACTCTGTTTGCTCCCTCTGCTGCAGGTTCCCGTGTGGCCCAGTCTGAGCCCGCAAGAGCAGAACGACAACACAGAACCCCTGGGACCTTGTGACAGACATCCAAAGTATTCAGTGGCATGGAACAATTCCATGTCACAGTGAAGAGGATTTGCTGACTCCTCCCCAGCTGTGTGTGTTTGCTCAAAAAGTTGGCTTGTCACGAAGGAAACAGGAATTCCAGTCGGATTTTCGTGTGATGGAATTTCTGACATCCAATGGTTCTGTCTGTAAAACATAAAAGACGAAGTATCGGGTTCCTCTTTAAGAATTAGGGCTCTTCGTATATGGCACAGCAATCAATAAGACATTTTCAGTAGTCATCAACAACCACACAAGGGGTGCCTGCTGTTGAACATGACTCATGGGGAGGAACCTGGCCCTGAGACACACCAGGATTCTGCTGTTTTAACTTATCTGGAAGGTTTACTAATGCATCCGGTTGCATCTGGGCCTGGTGCCACGGCAACAAGGAGACCGGAGGCTGGCAGCAACAATGGCGAGGCAGGAAACCAAGGGACCAGAGGCATTCAGCTACCTAATCACGGCTCTGGCTCGCCAGAAAAAGGAAGCCCTCCAGGAGCGGCCTCCCAGAACCTTAAAAAGGCTAGACTGTTGCGTTCGGGAACCTGGAGTGAGATAAACAACCAGAAAAAAGACCCTGCTGAAGTGCAGGTGAATGGACAGGGCAAAGATTACCATAAAATTAATCTGGATAATTCAGCACCGGGAGAGAGCACACTGCTGGCCTCTCTGCTTCAGTCATTCAGCTCACGACTGCAGACAGTAGCCATGTCTCAGAGCATCACTCAGAGCCAAAAACAGCTAGATGGAGAGAGTAGTGACAGATCACATACTGACAAGGACACCTTACAGGGCTACTGTACAGCCTCTAGCCGCCTCAAAGGCCTGATAAGGAAAAACAAGCAACAGAGCCACAACACTGTGCCTTACAGTCGTCGCAATAGCCAAGACCGACGCTCAGAGTCTCCTCGTTCGTCACAGAGCTCAGTGCCTGACAGAGTATCCTGTGCAGAGAGATTGAAGGCTGTGGCCAGTCTAGTAAAGAGCAGGTCCAGTCCTGCTCCTTCTCCTAAACCCAGTGTGGCTTGCAGTCAGTTAGCATTGCTGCTTTCTAGCGAAGCCCATCTGCAGCAATATTCCCAGGAACAGGCCTTAAAAGCACAACTATGTAGCCGATCAGCCAGCGAGAGACTGGCAGCCATGGCTACACAGCAAACTAAAGACAATAGACCACCCAGCATGGGAGAGTCTGTATTTGGTCCAGACATTTTAAATCCTTTTAATACCCCAAACGGAACACTCCCATCACCGACATTAAATTGTAGTCAGAGTAGCCCTTCTTTAAGTCTAGGTCAGAGTGCAACCACTAGCTCCCCTCGGCCCTCTCCTCACTCCCCTAAAGAGAAGCGTCCGTTTGACAGGCACAGCAGCCGGCCCCCACAAAACTGCAGCAGCTTGCTTCTGCTCCTCCTCAACAACCACAACTCCCAGAAGCATCTTACTAAGAATGGCCACCTGGAAGATGACTTCACCTCTCCTCTGAGCCAAGCCTCCTCTCATCAGTCTGACAGTGAGTGCTCCAACCCAGAAAACAGCTTGACCAAAGACAGTAGTGATGCAGAGAGCTGCTACTCCAGCTGCTTCCCCATTGACCTCTCCATGAGGAGCCGAGTTTCCAGCCAAAAGTCTGAGCCGGCCTCCTCAGCCTCGTCTTTAGACAAGTTCACAGAGACTCTTATAAGCAAGTGGAAGTCAGAGACTCTTGGGCCAATGGTCCCTGAAGCCAGGGAGTTGGAAATAAGCCCAGACATGACATCTCATCATAAGGTTACTCTCATGCAGTTACTGTTGGATCGCAGAAATAATGAGATGGTAAACAAAATTGCACCTTATCCTGATTTGCAGGATGATGTCACCCTTCGAAACATGACCGGAAGCCCACTTAAACGGTTTGGAACACTGGAGGAGAGCAGAACACAGAACCCTTTTGACCAGCTGATGGGCGGAGGTTTGTCGTCATCTTCTGTCAGTGGAGATACAAGCAAGACTCCTTCTCCTTACTATTATTCTTCACCCCTTGTTCAGTCCAGCCCTCTAAACCTATGTAAGTCTAAACATCACACCAGTGACAAGATAGTGGAACCTGCTTTCACAGCCAGTAAATTATTACAAAATCTGGCTCAATGTGGTTTGCAGAATGTATCCCCCTCACCCCCTCTGCAATCCTGTGGGCCACAGAACAAAAGGCAAAAAAGCTCAGAGCCTGAGCTAGATAGATCTCGGCCTCTTTTGGATAGGGTGGCTGTTCCAATAAAAAGGAACACTACACCTTTATTCGAATCACCCTCTGCCACTTTCTCACCCTTTTCTGGACCAGAGCATTTACCTCCAGCATCGACACAAATAGAAAATCTCCTGGAGAGACGGACTGTACTGCAGCTTCTGCTTGGCACTGCTTCCCAAAAGGAGAAATCCACTGTGAGGAGAAGCACAGAGGTGGCTACGGGAGTCCATGAAAAGCCTCCAAGGGGTTATTCTCCATGTGACAGCTCAAACGGACCTTCATTGTACGTCACGGTCAAAACAGAGCCAAGAGACGAAAGTCTTCTTTCAGGCGTCTCTGACGATGCCGGACGCCATTGGAGAATGGGTCGTGAAAGTTACAGCCCCATCATTGAAGCACACAGCAATGTTAAAGAAGAAGCTAAATGTGGACTTCTCAGCCAGCTCTTGAAACAGAAGACAACTACCTATCATTCAAGTCCACGCACAGAGCAGATTATTAGCACAGTGAAAGAGGAGCAACAGGATTATCAGATGCCTCTTCCTAAAAAGAGGAAACTTTGTTTGGAGTTGGCTGAACACCTCAGTAAAGAACCTTGCCAGAGACCTCTGGAAACTGTGAGTGAGCGTCTGGTGTCTGATACACCTGAGGCCCACAATAGCAGAAGGCTGCCAAGCCCAAAAGAAGAGGACTTGTTCACCAAGAGTCCTGTGAGTAAAGCTCCCATGAGAGACAGCCAAAGCTTCAATGTTTTGAAGCAGCTCCTTTTGTCAGACAACTGTCTGAAGGAGATATCTCAACCCCAGGGGATATCTAGTCCTTTTCTCCCTCAGGCAAACTGCAAAGGCAACGGGAACTTCAGTCAGTCCAGTTATAATCATGAACTTGTGAACTTTCCATGGTTTCCTCAGACTCTTAACTCAGGGCCTGGTCATTTTATCTCGCTTTCCTCCTCACCAGGAAACAGCATCCAGGGATCCTCTTGGGATAAGGGTATCTCTCCTAGACCCAGTCCCAAATCTGTGAAGAAAGAAACAGAAAGCTCACCAAGGTGGACACAGCCTGGAGAGGATAAATGTGAATCCAGCCCTGATTCTCCACCTCTAATGAGGTCTAATCCAATATTGTACTATATGCTTCAACAGAGAAACAGTCAGCTTAGAAAGGAGGTAGAGGATCATGCTCAGAGGACACACTGTGGGGTTACAGTGAAAGTAGAGCCATGCGCCAACGATCGGTACCATGACGGCAGAATAAGTACGATTTCTCCAGTTCAGATACAGAGACAAGGCAACAGAGGTGAACACCTTAGTGAGCTGTTAGAAAAACCATAGATTTGAACTGCCAAAGAACAAGAATAACACATTTTTGCGAAAGTAGTGTGGGTTTTGTTTTGTAACAAAGCGCAAACTACGTACCGCTGACCACTTTTTGTTTCACTTTAATGAATGCTGTAATAACAGCCACATTACACATTATAGACTGAGTGTGTTATGTTTACGCAATTTGACATGTCGCATTTCTTTTCAATGCATACGTCATCTTTTTGAAGTTTGTACAGGTCCCGTTTCAGTCCAAATCTTTTTCCTTTTCACATTAATAAAACCTTTTATAGAAAGAGCATCATATACGTACATATATGATACCAAAAAAGGTTTCATTTAAATAACTCCCTATTTTTCAAAGCACAATCTTATATTACATGCACGTGTGTCATCCGAGCGTCACGTCTTCACAATAAAGGACAAAAAAAAACTATTGACGTTTATGAATAATTGAAGTTGAAGGAGAGCGATCTGCTATGTCTCATATTGTGCCACAAACTCTATCCCAGTAGGAACGACCGTGACGATATCGGTCACGTACACACACACTCGTTGAATTGATTTACAATGCTTTAATTCTTACATCAGGAACGAATCTATAGGTGTCGTCAGGTGTTTGGCATGAATAAAGAAAACTCTTTTTTTTTTTTTTTTTTTTTTTAATCTGTCCGAATATCTTTTTATCGTTTTTGTATCTTTCATCGTTTTGTACTTTGTATACACACACACACACACACACACATATATGTAGCAGTTCACAGACTTGCAGTGTCAATAATTCAATCATATTCCCCCAAAGATGTGAGTACATGTTTGAGTGACAGATAAGCATGTGAAGCTGAGAGTACTGTGGGGGAAAAAAAAGTTTGATTCATCCTCCAATTAAATATGAATTCTAACAAATTTTCACACAAGCTATTTTATTCCTTCTTCTGTATGTAGATACATTTTGGATTTGATAATATTTGTGTAAATAGAGCTTTCATGATGAAATATTACTATTTTGTATCGTTGAAAAAGCCCTAGTTTTTATCGTCTCCGATTGTAAATAGAATATCTGTCTAATAATGTACATAAAAATACAGAAAATAAGATTTTTCTTTTTTTTTTTTTTTTTGCATGTCTCTATGTTGTGAGCTAACGATAATCCCCGCTCTTTGTTCTGCAAGCTGTTGTGTCATGTCTGATCTCTACACTGCTGCCTGTTGCATGCACATGCATGGGAAGCACCTGCGTATCAGTACCTGGAATGAGAAATGTCAAGTCTTAAATAAATATTTTGTAATTGTTTTTTTTTTTTTATTACTACTATTTTTTTTATCACAAATAGGTGGTTATTTAAAGCATCGGATTTAACGAGACGAACATATATTGGTTTGTATTTTTATCTTTCTTTGTGTGAATTCCTTTGTTACTTTTTGAACATTTGTCTAAGTTGGATTGACATTCTGTACATTCAGAAATGCATTTGTAGCAAAAAACAAAAACAAAAAACACTCACGTATCATACTCCTGTGACGATCATGTTTTCCTTTCTTTCTTTCTTTTTTCTTTTTTTTTTTTTACTTTCTGGTGTATTTGCACTGATATAAATAAATATTGAAATGCACAAGACCACAAAGTCTGTATATTTTATAAGACATCCATATAGTGGGACATAATATCTATGTTCTGGTTGATAAAATTATTTTTAATAACAGCGGCTCAGATGTTGGTGTCCGCTGTAACGTTTTACCATCTATAGAGTAACGAAAATATTTCTGATATGTTTAGCATTCGTGAAAGGAGTCTCCATTGTCCGTAAATTTTCCCACATCAGGACAGGCGAGTTTACGCGTTGCAGATTTCCATAGCACGACAGAATGCATATTATTATCTTTCTGACATCGAGAGAGAAAGAGAGAGGCTAATGCTGGAAAAACTTAATAACATTAATGATACCAGAAAACATGTTTTATTGACGTTACAGGTCTGTTATTTATCTAAAACTTTAAATGGATAAAAAGTATGACATTGTAATCATTGGGAAAATGTTGTATAAGTGAAAATGAACACTCAGAGATTTGGGAATTTATGAAAATAATCCCCTTCAGGATGGTAAGAGTAACTCATGTCACCAGTGAGATTACTGTCTTAAAAAAGCACAACAGAACAGTGAAGATGAAGATGAAGCATCACTGTGTATGGCTGTGTATGACAAAAAACAGTTAAGAGTTGACCCAACAGAAATGACCCAATTTCCCCTTTGGGATTAATAAAGTGTTCTGATTCTGATCGAATAATCTGTAAAGTGATCAAACACTGAGTGACAGCTCAGAACTACTTCTCCAGTAAATGTTTCTAGTGCAGCACAATACAGTAAACAAGACACACTAACGACACATAACAGCAGGAATGTAATTGCACAAAGCTGAGCAAGCTGCATAAGAGCGTAAAGCGTTACAGACAGCACCAGATGGGTGTGTCAGCGTGTGTAGAGAAACTCAAAGCGGGTTTACGCTGCAGGACGAGAGAAATCGTCTGACTCTCGCTCACACTGTACGACTCCATGAAAAAAACCAGTTCTTAAATGGCTGCTGGAGAAAGTGATTTGTCTGTAAGTGGAAATCGGTGAAAGATAAAAACATCTTTCAGCTTCTTTCATCCATCGTGTAAAATCACAAACTTGGTGTCCTTGAGTTGCACGGGTGTGTCTATAACAACATAAAGCTCAGTTCCTTAAACTCAGTTGTGTGTTTGTGTGTGTGTGTGTATGTGTTTCTGTGTGTATTTGTGTGTGTGTGTGTGTCTGTGTGTGTGTGTGTGTTTGTGTGTGTGTTTCTGTGTGTATTTGTGTGTGTGTCTGTTTGTGGGTGTTTGTGGGTGTGTTTCTGTGTATGTGTGTGTGTGTGTGTGTGTGAAGAAAGAAACAAAGTGATGTTGTTAGAATAATAAACTAAAGCTTGAACTAAGTAAAAACTTCTGATAGCAAGCTGAATAATCTAAAGTTTAGAGATATTTTTACTTTTTCAGACATATATAATGTTTTCTTGCAGTGTATTTTCATCAGTGTGCTTGTTCTCACTGCTCTGTAGTGAGATTTGCCCCTATGCCCCGACTTCCACCTTTTCTAAACGAGTTCCCTTTCCTTCATCTTTAAATAACCTTTTTCCCCCCTCACTGTGAACTTCTCCATCCTCAGATTCTTATCATGCATGAACTTCGCATAACCCCTTATTTCCTTTGGCTCCAAAACAGAGAAGAGTGAGTCAGGGCACGAGTCAGGAGCCAGGGTCAGTGTGTAAGATCCCACAATCGGCTGTTTGTCCTTCTGTCGCTTTGAAATCTGTAGCGGCTTTGGATGGACAACAGAGCTTCACTTACACGGAGCTCAAGTTAAAGCTACTGCACAGCAAAAACCCCAGGTCACTCAGAGTGTGTGTGTGTGTGTGTGTGTGTGAGAGAGAGAGAGTTGAATGTTTAACTTTTCCTTGTCCCAATCCCCAGCTGCTGTTTCACAATACATTCACAGCAAGGTGTGTAATTGCATTTTATGGGCAGTTCGGCATGACGGCTGTCACGAGCAAGTGTCAAGAATTAACCGCTTACAACAACAACAACAACAAAAAAAAAGGGACTGAGATTGGAAATGACCAGGAAAGTGTTGCTGTGACTTAGAGAAACAAAAGCAGAGAAGTGAAAACGGATGTCAAGTTTTTTTTACATTTCAAAGCTCAAGCGTGTTTATATTATTTTTTCCCCTTTTTTCCTGTAGACGTTCTCAAATTCCGCCGCGGCCTTTTTCAAGACTGAGCCTCATTGGTCATGACCTTTGTCTCTCCAGTTGCTCTGCAGCTGAATGCCTCTTATTTCCCAGCATGCCTCACTTTGACGTCCACCTTCGACTTGACAGCAGTAATCTGCTTCTTTTTTTTCACGCAGCTGTGTGTGGACATCAGATCGTCAGTCAGGTGTAGCTCCGCCCCCTGATCTCCAAGCCCCACCTCCTAACGTTTGTAGGTGACATACTACGAACACACAACCTTTTAACCTTTTAAATAAATATATATTATGTGCTATTTTAGAAATGAATTTCTTTTAAAATGAGATTAGAGTATAATCTAGTGCAAGACTTTTATTACTTATGTTTTCTATCTATCTATCTATCTATCTATCTATCTATCTATCTATCTATCTATCTATCTATCTTTTCTCTTTCCCTTTCTCTAACTGTCTGCCTTTCTGTCTCTCTTTCTCTTTTATTATCTCTTACTTTCTTGTCGTTATGTATATCTTTCTCCCTATAAGCTCTTTCTCCCTCCCTCCCTCCCTCCCTCCCTCCCTTATTCTCTCTTCCTCTGTGCCTTCTCTCGCTCTACCTTTGTTCCTTGCTCGCAGTCTCTCTCTTTCTCAATAACACATAATATGACCCTCAGCCTACACATAAGGTCACAGCACAAACGCCTTTGAAAGCTTCACTCCGAGGCTGTTATCTTTCTGCAGGGAAAGAAAAAGAATATGCGTAGTACAACATCTAACATTTCAGCGATTGGCTGTAGAGACACTGCTGCATATCAGACTAAAGATTGTGAGTCGTTTCCGATCATATTGACACTGTGATCTTTTGTACTTTTGTGAATGTGTCCTTCCTCTGCACACCCACCCTGAGCCAACTTCATAGGTCGTGCACTTCCAGAGCAAACATTTCCCAAAGCGTAGGAACGTGAAAAGGGTGTCTCAGCCTCGACCGAGAGACCAGATTGAGATTAGAAGTTTGCGAAAGGTCACGGCGAGGGCAGAGCGAACACATTTGTGCTGTGTGCTCTCAGAGATTCATTCCTTCTCCCAAAGGTAAGAAACTCTCCTCACA
>NC_083479.1:2650000-2795000 GCF_030014155.1 Tachysurus vachellii
TTCTCTTCTGTTACATGACGTGTTAGTACGGCAAAGTACGATGGAATTGGGGTATAGAAGCGTTTATCACCACATGTATATTACAGCGCAGTGGAATTATTTTATTCTCATGTAAGGAGGTTGAACGCAGGGGCAGCTATGATACAGCACCCCACGGGGCAGGGAGGGTTAAGTGCCTTGATCAGTTGCCCAACAGTTGCTGCTTGAACCCTGACCTTCTTATCAACAACCCAGAGCCTTAAGCACTTGAGCCAGAGCTGCCGTACTTTTTTACTTTACACTCAAATGTCAAGTCAAGAGTCAAGAAGCTTTTATTGTCATTTTAACCATATATAGCTGTTGCAGTACGCAGTGAAGCGAGACGACGTTTCCAACAAACGTACATGTAATTTTCACGTAAACTGTAACGTTACAAAAATCTGCTAGAAACTCTGTTCTAACATAAGACCGCACTTTACACACGTTCCAGACTGAAGTCCTTCCCTGATATCTCTTTGAACCATTTGAAACACACAGGACGTGTTTTGTTATCGTACTCGGGGGTCATCTGAGGTCTGGGGTGTTTTTTTTGTTGTTGTTGTTTTTGGCATTGCTCCTGCTCAACAAATCTCTGTTGTGCATTTTGGGAAGGTCGGTGAGACGATTCACGTGAGAGGAGCAGAGCAGCTCGATCAGTGTGCGCACCGTTTGAAGGTTTACTGGAGACGCTGTGTCCTGTAGACCAGAAGGAATAGTTTGCTCTGCCTGATGTGGTGACATTTTAAAAAAAAGAAAAGAAAAAAAGAGTTAAAACAGCAATGTTTTAGTAGTTATGAGCATAAGCTGGTCAATCACATGACTGTAAAATAAAAAAAGAAGGACAAAGTGATTTTTACATCAGTTATTTTATCTACTGTCAAACAGATCAAGACATTTTTAATTTTTTGTGACATACAGGACTTTACTTTTGACGGTAAAGTAACTCCTTATCTGTAGTTTGAGAAGAACTGAGCCGAGGGCTCACGGGTCGGCACGTTAGTGATTTAGTTGAATTTAAATGGGATGTTAAATGTGCTGCAGTGATTCCACTGAGTTTGCAGTCTGACTTATGCTTATTAAATTATTCATAGTGTAAGATGTGTATGTTGTAGTCGTTCTGAGTCGTTACGGTTCTAGACAGCTATTGATTACCAACACGGTCAGGGTTTCCTATTACATTCACTGTTTTTACTGAATTTTCCTGAAACCGCTCTTGTTTCCTACTGATCTGTTTTACATGATGGTCTTCTGGATTTTCTGGACATTGTACGTGGAACGGAAGGTCAGAGTTTTCCATCTGAGAAGCAGATCTTTAGAACGGTTCTCGATGACGGCGGAAATCTTTAAAGAGAGATAAATCAAAAGTATCTAAACTTCACGTTTGGGCGCGTTGAACAATGTCGCCTTGCCGTCACTTCTGTGTCAACACATCAAGTATAAACCACATAAAACTCAGTTAATCCACTAACACACTCACAAGGATGTTGCAGCATCTATAGTGAAAATTTCTGTGACACTTGCTAGACAGCTTTATCGTGTTTTACGACATTTTATTAGATCAGACCGATGGCTCAGAAACAGCTGGTTTGGGAAGTGACGTGACTCATGAAATGAATCTGGTGCCTGGAAGGTTTTTGTTTTATTATTATTATTATTATTATTATTATTATTATTATTATTATTAGTCAGATATTTATCATGGAGAATGTGTGTTATTGCTGTTTCTCTAAAAGACACTGGTAAGGACATGGAAAGCTTGAGAACTTGATCTGTAGGAGAAAAAAAATAAAACACCGGACCAACTCACATAGCAGTAATGGCACAGATGTGATTTTGGCTTGTCACATTTATGGCTCATCACTTCACACACTTTCTTGTTTAGGTCTCGTGGAAGGCCTGAGCAAGAAGTAAAGCTGAGGGCGGTGGTGGTGTTGGTGGTGTTGTCACAAGTATCTTCTAAGGAACAGAAACTTTAGTCTCTGTTTGCGCATGCACATGCTTTAGGATCACTGACTGCAACTTTAAATTTTTTCATATTGCACTAATTGTCTTTTTTTTTCGTGTAGGTTGGATTAGATTATCATGATCATGGTTATACATTAGTATAGTTACAGTAACTGCTTTTTAAACAATTATAGAAGTGTTAAAAGGACACGTGAAATGCTGCATTTAAATTTCTCCAGCTGACCGTACGCTAGTCCAGATTTGACATGCAGCACATTTATGCCACCTGTTTAATCAGCCTTTTCCCAAATGACACATAAGGAGAGTGATTATATGAATATATTGTGTATCTCTAGCTGTGAATAAAAGTAGAGATCCGTGTGTTTCTTTCTACAGCATCAGCAGACGTTACTGAATCAGCTGAGGGAAGTTACTGGAACGACAGATGTTCAGCTGTTACAGCAGGCCCTACAGGTACAGAGCCTCACGTTACATGTTATCGGAAAATTATTAACGACAGGGTGGTCTGAAGCAAAGCGGAGTTACTTTACCAAGGTAGAGTTCTTCTAGAGAATTCTTTTCCAATAACCTCAAGTCGAATTGCATCGTCTTGTTTCTGTTCCCAGGTCAGCAATGGTGACATAGCCGAGGCCATAGCTTTTCTTACAGAGAAGAATGCCAAAGTCCCTCAACAGGATGAAGCCACCTACTATCAAACCTCTCAGATCGGCAACGACAGATACATCAGCGTGGGCAGCCAGGCTGACACGAGTATGTATTTACACCTGATCCTGGTATGAAGATATACAGCTTTAAAAAAAAAAAAAAAAAAGATAATAATGTGTTTGAGTTAGTCGCAAACTTCTTCATGGCTCATTTAATTTGAATTCTGTAGCTATTGTTCATGTAGACAGAGATGACACGTGCGCCCGCTTTGGATGATAAATGGTTAACATTTTATGCTGCATATATTAACTGAAAGTATTTAATTCTGTCACTTTTTTTAAAACGTGTCTCACGAATACGTTAAAACGAATAACCGATCTCTTGCCATGTGTGAAGAGCCAGACCTGGTAATTATTCCCACGTTCTGTAGAGCCTCTCAAAGCTGTCGAGAGGCGTAAATGTAACTGTAAGAGAGAGCTGTACGTTTCATTTACATCACTGTGGGAGTTGTGGCATGACGTTTAGCTCGTGTTTCAGATGTGATCGATTTGACCGGAGATGATAAAGATGACCTCCAGAGAGCCATCGCGCTCAGCCTGGAGGAGTCCAACCGGGCTTTCAGAGAGACGGGCATCACGGACGAGGAGCAGGCAATCAGCAGGTTCTTCAGATCATCTTCTGTTCATTCTTCTTATTATTATTATTGTGTGAGAAACAGAGACAATGTGTCGTTGTTTTAAGGACTGTTGTGAAACTGGGTGGTGTTTTGTCAGGGTGTTGGAGGCGAGTATAGCGGAGAACAAAGCCAGCCTGAAGCGCACACACACGGAGGTGTGGAGCGACTCGCCCAACCCTCACGACAGGAAGCGGCAGGGTAACTGCCCCGTTGGCCTGAAGAATGTGGGCAACACTTGCTGGTTCAGCGCCGTCATACAAGTGAGCGCCGTTGTGCCCAGGTCTCGCTGTTCAACACAGCTTTCTGATTTAAACAGTTATCATTAAGGCTCGACTTTACAGACACAACACATGTAGATTAGAAAAGGTTTCATTTTGTGTCCAAAAGGTTGTGACTTCAAATGCATTCACCACATTTAGACACTAATAAAGCTTCAATTGCTCTTCTGCTGACCTTGTGCCCCAGATTATACTGTTATCATTATGGATACTAGAATATCTATGGATTTCTGGAATAAAAACGATTTATAAAAGATGTAAAATAATGTGTTAGATATAGAGGGGTGATTGTTTTTAAATCTTCTCTCAGGTCTTTAATGCTCTATAAAGTCATTTTTCATAGTAAACAGATTTCAAAGGGCATATTAACTTTAACCTTAATTCCTTCTGATTGCCCCAAATAAATCTGCACTCGGTGCTGTGCTGGATGTTGATTTTCACTGCAGCGATATGTGTTTGGGTTACTGGATACACAGTCACATGCTGTTTGCCTGCCACGTGTAATCAGACTCCTGAAGAAGCCCAAGCACATTTGAAGGCTACAGGGAGTGTTGTTGACATTCGGAGCTGTGCAGGCTTGTAAATTAATAATGCAGTCAGGCCTCTTGCTCAAGAGTCAAAACAAAACAAGCATTAATCACTTAACCTGCACAACAGGCTAATGTATCTCTACTGCACCGTCGGGTAGCGGTTACACCGGATGGGTTTCATTTGGGATGTGTAAAAAAATGCCAGATAATGACTCCAAACCTGGACAAAACTTTCCGAGACCTAAAAATGACAGAATCGTGACTAAAATGTGTAAGAGAACCTCCTAAAATCATTAGTACGGTTCAGGTGAAGTCCTTTGGCTACCGTAAACACACACCGACGCTTCCTCCGTTCAGAGCGTGCCGTTACTTTTGCCATAAAGTAAACGAGTTTTTAAATTGTCTTTATGACAAAATTTACACAACTTCAAGAGTGAAATGTGGGACGCAACTAACTGGACGTTTTTTGGTGAATAAGTTTATTAAAAGAATGTTTATTGTTGTATTTTTTTTTAGTCCTTGTTTAATCTGCTGGAGTTCCAGAGACTCGTGCTGAACTACTCGCCTCCTACCCGAGTCCATGATTTACCCCGAAACCAGAAGGTGATTTCCTACCCCAGCACCCACACACAACGAGCAGTGTGTATTACTTCTACATGTGGACACACACACACACACACACACCATCTTATATTTCATCCCACTGACCTTTAGTAAAGTCTCGCAGTGCCCCAGTTTTATCCTAGTGGCCTGGTTACCATCATGCATGGGGACCGAACAGTAGGAAGAAGATTTTCAAGCTTTATTTGTTCTCTAGCTTTAACACTAGGTCTAATCTGTGTTAAGCAGATTCCAAAGTCACTGGGCCATCATGCCTAGTAGGATTCAGTCCTGCACTCGATTTCTCGCCAGCTTTTTAAAGGCTGCTGGAAAAGCTCAGACTGGGTTTAGGCTGTAATCTGTTAGCATGACAAATAGCACTCAGAAGTGGATGAGGGCGAAAGACACTGGATGTAAGAAGCGACTGACACTGACACTCTGTCACTCCTCTCGTCTCAAAACGTAACCTTCTCTCACGCGTCTCTGCTTCAGCCTTCAAAATATTATTGGTAAATTTCGAACTATCATTATTTCATATATTTTGATGATATCAAACTTTAGGACGTTCTGTGTTTGGCTGAATGAGTAATTAACACTTAATGATTTAATATGTGAGAGAAATACTCCGTGTCAAGTGCAGTGTAGCCACGCAAAGTAACCCTGACGACTTCTCACCAAATTACAGCCTTAGAGACTCAATAACAAGTTCAGTCGTACTCCTTTTCTGTCAGAACAGGTATGATGATAGCTTTAAGTCCTGGTTTCCTCCCCTGCCCATTCTTCACACCGGCAATCTCCAGAGTTCTCGCCAGCTTCTTCCGATAGCGTGTGCCGATATGAAGGAAACGGAAGGGGCGGTTAATACTGTATGTAAACAGTGTTCAAACTGTTTAAACTTAAACCGCCCTGTAGACCGACACGTACAAGAGATTAAAGGATTTATTGTTGTTGTTGTTGTTTACTTTTTTCACTTTAAAGTCACTTTATCCTCACTTCGACTGGAAAGCAAATGTCCTATTTACACAAAAACAAATTAGAAAGCAAATTAGCAACCAAATGCAAAAATACAGATGCAGTTTAGAATTTCCTGACATTCACTTTTAAGTCTTTGCTGCAAATTTAAATGGAATTTAAAACCTTTCATGCGTTATTGTTTCGGCGTCTCGCTGCTGTTTTAAAACCTCCTGCCTGTTTACACGACGCTGTACGAAATGAAGCTTAAATCATATCTCTGACGTAGACTTGTGTTTCGTTATCTTCTTTATGTTCAGGAGCACAGGAATCTGCCCTTCATGCAGGAGCTGAGGAACCTTTTCTCCTTGATGGTGGGATCGAGGAGGAAATACGTCGACCCGTCTAAGGCCGTGGAGATCCTTAAGGACGCCTTTAAGTCCAGCGAGTCGCAGCAGGTTTGCAAGTTTTTGACTGTCTAGACTGCATCTGGTGTCGATATCAGACCGCAGACCTTCTGATAGATATTCTGTGGCCTAAAACACTGTATTGTATATGGATCTTGTGCGTTAATGTGTATATTAACAATTAAAAGTCATTAGTGGCGATAAGTGGTTATTGATCTCTGCCGTTCTGCTGGTGTTTGCGTGACCTGTGTGTAAAAAGCCCTGTAGCTCTTTTATGACATTGTGAAAGTGTGTGTGTGTGTGTGTGTGTGTGTGTGTGTTAACAGCAGGATGTAAGTGAGTTCACACACAAACTGCTAGACTGGCTGGAGGACGCGTTCCAGATGAAAGCGGAGGAAGACAGGTAGGCTTCAGCACGCACACATCTGCTGTAGCACAGGACCTTCACTTTTTATGACAAATGGCTGACTTTCATGCTTTTGTCTCACATACCTCACACTCTCATCAATCAAAACGACCTATGACCTTTTACCTATTATGTATGCTAGCCATTAGCTGAGCGCTATGATGATAAATGGGCTGCATTTAACTGCATGACTTCGATTAGTTCCACCGAATAAGCACCGGACATGACCCACGGGACAACAGGGTTAACGCTCACCCAAGTGCAGCTGATTCCTTCACCGTAGTTCATTTCTTCTCTTTACAGAGAGGGTGAGAAGCCAAAGAACCCGATGGTAGAGCTGTTTTACGGTCGTTTCCTAGCTGTAGGTGTCCTCGAAGGTGAGGGATTATGAGTCACGGTCAGTGTTGAACCTCTGTCCTTGGTGTGTTAATGAGCTTTGAAGGCCTCCATTCATCCTTGATGTTGGATTGTCCTTCAGGGGGATTTGTTTCAAGACTGTAGCAAAATCAAGGGAAATGTGGCTATACATATAGTTGTCTGTATAAAAAAGAAGCTTTGGAATATCTGTTAGCATGACCGCGTGTCACGGAAGTATGATATGTGGGTCTGAGTAGACTTTAAGGTCTACGTGTATGATGGTTTTCCTTCAGGAAAGAAGTTTGAGAACACGGAGATGTTCGGACAGTATCCGCTACAGGTGAACGGCTTCAAAGATCTGCACGAGTGCTTGGAGGCTGCTATGGTGGAGGGTGAGATCGAGTCTCTGCATTCTGCAGAAAACTGTGCCAAATCTGGACAGGAGGTGAGCGTTCTGTTTAAATGGGATGGTCTGTACAGTGTACATGCACAATAGAATCTTCCCCTGAAGCTATTTTTATAACAGCAGGATGTGAAAGTACTTTGAAAAAAAAACCCCTAATCGTAACCCTACCCTGTTTCTGTTTGTTTTTGTTTTTTTATCCTCAGCACTGGTTTACCGAACTTCCACCAGTTTTGACGTTCGAGCTGTCACGGTTCGAGTTTAACCAGGCCTTGGGACGACCTGAGAAGATCCACAACAAGCTGGAGTTCCCCCCGATGCTGTACATGGACAGGTGAGTGCTCTTCTCGTCCCTGTTTCATATGTGGAGCGGACACTGAAATGAGAGACACTGAAAATTGTATAATTGGTTGAATCTCTCCTCTGCTCAGATATATGGACAAAAATCGTGAAATCACACGGATCAAGCGTGAGGAGATCAGAAGACTGAAGGAGCACCTGACCGTCCTCCAGCAGCGCCTCGAAAGGTAAGGTTAAAAACAGCAGGTTTTCTTTGGGGAGTAAAATATAGGACGCGAGTCTACAATGCTGAGTGTGGAAGTTACTCCAGTTCTCTGACACACAGTAGATTGTGCTGTGTGTCAGATGTCTCGTGTATTCAGTGGTGTAATTGAAAGCTGTGACATTGTAAATATTTGTAAAGCAATATGGCAGGAGTGTGTTGTGAATGTCTAAGTGGAGACGAGCTGTCGCTGTGGCAGACCTCGCAACAGCGTCATTTGTTTAGCTTATATTTATAGATCTTGAAATTTGGATGACACACATTCTCGCTCTCTCTCTGACTCCTCTCTCTCTCTCTCTCTCTCTCTGTTCCTCTCTCTCTGTCCCTCTCTCTCTCTCTCCCCTGTGTGTATGCGTTCAGTGTTCACTAGAATGTTCTGTTGCACTGTTTCAGGTATCTCAGTTATGGCTCGGGTCCTAAGAGGTTTCCTCTGGCGGATGTTCTTCAATACGCCATGGAGTTCGCCTCCAGTAAGCCTGTGTGCACTTCACCCATAGAGGACTTTGACACATCAGCACCACCCGGTGGCACAATAGCACTGGTGCCTCCTGCACCAAGGTAAGACTCAACTGTCAAGTGTCTGTGTGTGTGTGTCTGTGTGCGTGTGTGTGTGTGTGTGTGTCTGTGTGTGTGTGTCTGTGTGTGTGTGTCTGTGTGTGTGTGTCTGTGTGTGTGTGTCTGTGTGTGTGTGTCTGTGTGTGTGTGTCTCTGTGTGTGTGTCTGTGTGTGTCTGTGTGTGTCTGTGTGTGTCTCTGTGTGTGTCTCTGTGTGTGGCTGTGTCTCTGTCTGTGTGGCTGTGTCTGTGTGTGTGTCTGTATGTGTGTGTGTGTGTGTGTCTGTATGTGTGTGTGTCTGTGTGTGTGTGTGTGTGTGTACACGGTATTCTGTTGTTCCATTTGCATCACTCGATTAATGAAACCTTGATTACTATTGTTTGTGTTGCTGTCTGTTATGTCAGGCTTTAATCGGTGTGTTGATGCGGATTGTAATTCGTTATACACTTTAATTCGCCGCAGTGGGACGGAGCAAGGTGCTTCAGCCCCTTCAGACTGCTCCGGGGCTTCTCCTCAGCCTCAGCCGCAACCACAGCAGCAGCAGCGTGTGCCCATCCACAAGCCTTTCACCCAGTCACGCGTGCCCCCCGATCTGCCCATGCACCCCGCACCCCGCCACATCACCGAGGAGGAGCTTCATGTGCTGGAGGGCTGCCTGCACCGCTGGAGGAGCGAAGTGGAGAACGACACAAGAGGTGCAGTGATTAACAAACAGCACACACACACACACACAGCGCTACACACGCTTTCTATACACGTCATATAGGTTTTCACCATGTACTTGTTATTCCAGATCTCCAAGGGAGTATATCCAGAATCCACAGAACCATCGAGCTCATGTACTCCGACAAGACCATGATGCAGGTGAGAGGAATCCGTGTCAGTTTGCAGTAATTACATTTCTGTGCCCTTATTTCGAACGAGTCTTTATGTACCATACGCTTGACTCACGCTCGACTATATACACACTATTTTGTATTCAAGCCGATCCAGATTTTTCACAATGGATTTTTTTTGCTGTGCTCCAGGTGCCGTACCGGCTGCACGCAGTCCTGGTGCACGAGGGTCAAGCCAACGCAGGCCACTACTGGGCATATATCTACGACCCCCAGCACAGCTGCTGGATGAAATACAATGACATCTCTGTGACTAAATCGTCGTGGGAGGAGCTGGTGAGGGACTCGTTTGGAGGCTACCGCAACGCCAGCGCTTACTGCCTCATGTACATCAACGACAAGAAGCCCTTCCTCGTCCAAGGTAGTTTCACAGAAGCCTACAGGCACTTGATGTAATAATCTAATAGCCCTTTTTTATTAACGTGTGCACTTGTACAAGAAGAGCTTTTTATTTTTTTTATAACATTATTATTCATATAGCCCTTTAATATACACACACACACACACCGTGTATTTTTTTTTTGTGCATGAGTTTTGAGGTTAACGCAGCTCACGGGTGTCTGTCTCACTCAGAAACCTTTCTATAAATATCTGGATTTTGTTTCCTCACACTGAGTGATGTCACAGCCACTTGCTGTTATGTTTGTTCATTGAGGAACATGGTGCACATAATTAAAGCCCCGTTCGTTCAACACATAGGACCTGCTTCTGAGAGCATGACCGGGTGATCGAGGTCGTGCGTACGTTTATTAAGTTCCAATTTGAATTTGTGAATCTTGTTCAAAAATACTAAAAGAGGATGTTTAACAAAAATCCGTACAGCATGAAGTACAGACTTAAGTTATTATTAAAAAAAAAAGTCATTGTTTAATAATGAGATGTTTTTTTAAATGCGTAATAGTCTGTGTCCTTGAGAATGTTTGGTTTTGTGCTTCTACATCTGGGAAGCAGGACATGTAAGATGTTGACATTGGCTGAGTATATTAACAAAAGCCTTTGTGTGTGTGTGTGTGTGTGTGTGTGTGTACATCTCAGAGGAGTTTGATAAGGAGACAGGCCAGGTGCTGAGGGGCCTAGATAAGCTGCCTCCAGACCTGAAGGAGTATGTGAAGGAGGACAACCAGCATTTTGAGCGTGAGCTGGAGGAGTGGGATGCCATGCAGGCCAGGAAGGCCCAGCAGGAGAAGTTGGCCATCGCCGCCGCTGCCGCCGCCGCAGCTGCCGCTGCCGCTGCGTCGTCCCGTCCCATGAGCACCGAGACCACCCCAGCTGACAACACGGGTCAGCCAACAACACACACCATACATGTAAACAAACAAGTCCGAGAGCGGAGTAATGGGACGTGCAGAACGCTTCCACACAGCCATCATGTGGGAACATGTAACTTATCTGAACAGTTATTTTTATCTCTTACCTGGAGGTGATAACATTACGAAAGCTACACAAACATTGCCTGCTGTGGCATAATCTGATCTCCCTGATCGGTGACATCACCTCGGCTTATATTTAATGAGTGTCGCAACTGCCAACACAATACGGTTTACACAATGCAGATTTATTTATTTTTTTTATCCAAAAATGAATATGTACTATTTATATTGAAATTATTTACCAGCACAGTAATGAACAACAGAGTGGTGTGGTATCGAGTATATAAAGTAAACCAGACTTATAAGCAGAATACCAAGTCCTATGTGTTGCTTTTGATATGAAATAAAACGTATTAGATCGAGCACATTTTTATAAAGCTGCCATTTTAAGCTGCTTTACAGGCAGAGCTGCTGTTATAGAAAATTCAACAATTTCTAATCATTTAGAGTTATGTGTTTTTTGCAGAGGATTGTTGCAGAGGATTTTTTTTTTGCTGTGTTCATTTCTGTTTTTAGTCATAAATGTAATGCATTTGTATAGCAGTAAGCTAACAGGTGGACGGAAACCCCTTCACGTATTGCGGGGAAAGTTGGAATGTCCAAATGAGTTGCTGACTGTGTGTGCGTGTGTGTGTGTGTGTGTGTGTTTGTGTGCGTGTTTGTGCGCGTGTGTTTGTGTGTACTCTCAGCTTGCCAGCAGGACCCGGACTACATGGAGCAGCCGTCGCCCACAGACGACTCTAAACACCTGCAGGAGGACACAGAGAGAGCCATCAACAAAGCTGCAGCTGAACAGGATGAAAAGAATCCTGAGACTTTGCTTTACGCTGTAAGAAAACACACACACACACACACACACACACACACACAGATCCAGACGACTGGTGTCTGGGTCAGTTCCTCTGGGGCCATTTAGCTCGTTTTCTCTCTTTTTCTAATGAACTCAGAGAACCTGCTGGGACACACTGTTGGATTAGTTTGACGGGGAAGTTAGTGTCTACATCAGGGATTAAAAAGCTGTTTTATTTCTCTGATCCATTTATTTGCTATATTTTACCGACAGCTCAGATGTTGCTTTATATCTTTCCTATAATTTTATCGAACGTCACATTCTCCTGAGTATTTATTCGCTTACTTCCTTTACTTCCTTATTGTCTATTCGTTTATTTGACCCGTAGCTCCCAAGTTTCGGAGATAAACGTATAGCAGTAATAACTTCAGGTCAATCAACATGGACATGGACGTCGAATCGGTCGAATCAATAACGTTAACCGTACAGTTTGAGAAAGTAAATTGGTACATACTGATAGAGCTTTGTTTTATTATTTCGATCACAAAGAGCCAGCTAGCATTAAATAACCTGCTTGAAACTTTGCTTTTATCCTGTTTTTAATGTGTAGTTACTTTTCACTTGAGAGTAATCTGGTGCCCTTGTGAGAGAACATTGAGAGAACATTTTTCCCCAAGCACTTGAAGCACTTTTTTCCAGTAAAGCCTGTATAAGATTCCTTTCTGCGGTTTTGTGCTTTAGAAAGAATGAATACAAAAGGCAACAGAGATGCAACATTTCTTCATTAAGTAGCACAGACCGTACTTAACGCTCGACCCTGACACCGACTGCTCGGGTTCAAGGAGCGATATCTCGAATAGTTCTTAAAAACTAATAATAACGCTTGAATAACCATCCGGGATTTTCATTTCGATCCTTCATAATAAGTCGTTTTGTTCTGTGCCGCAATACGAGCGTCTCTACGGAATCTCGGGTCTCTGAGTTGGTCTTTAGGGAGCGGAATAAATGTCATGCTTTCCTTACTTGGCTGTTATCGGTGTTTGCACTTTTTTCATTTCTAATTGTTTTTGTATCGTGTTATAATCTACATCTTCTTTCCTCCTCAAGTAGAGTTTGCATAAATGAATATTGTGCCCTGAATCCTAGTCGCCTTTACTTAAACTTACTTATATTAATATATATATTTATGTATGTCAGTCCTTATTTTCCATTTCTCCCAGCTGTTCTTCTTTCACCGTCTGTCTCTGTTCTTTCTGTCCCTCTTGTTCCATTTCTTCACCCCTGTCCCTGCAGGCGGAGTCCACCTCCAACGCATCCCCTGATCAAACCCCTCCCCCTGACCCCGCGCAGGAAGACTCCGCCTCCACCGCAGCCGCCCCCCATCGTGTGGTGGAGGTGGCCATTCCTCACGTAGGAACTTTCGTAATTCAATCGCGAGAAGGCGGGTACGATGACGAGGTAGCAGCCGTTCCTGACGGCGTTTGTGTGTGATGTGGGGTTTTTTTTCCAGACCTGCGTCATTAACAGCCTGCTTGCATCTCTGAAGCTCTTGTGCTTCTTAGAATAGCAAACACGTACTCAGACCGACGCTTCCTTTTTTAACTAATCTGACTGAGTTTGGAACATTTTTTTGTAGCATGTAACTATTTCACAGGAATGTTTCTGTTATAACGCAGAAATGAAGTGCAGTTCTAACCAGACAGGAAAAGCTTCCGTGTGTTAAAGGTGGGGTCTCCGATATTTGAGAAATGCTTCTGAAAACTGCGTTGGGCCACCAAATAAAACAAAAATCAAAACAAACGTGTAGCCAATGAGCAGAAAGGGGCGGGTTTTGTCAATATGGGCGGAGAGAGTGTTCAGTGCGCATGTGCGCATATTCACAGATTGGAGTTTCCCGAGTCAATAACTCCTGAGCTAAACGCTGTTACTACACAAAACACGGTTGTAGCTGCATCTCTACATGACTACGATAGAAAAGAGGTGTTATTTGTGTAGTAACAGCGTTTAGCTCAGGAGTTATTGACTCGGGAAACTCCAATCTGTGAATATGTGACCAACTTCCTGCTCCTTCAGTTCTCTCCAGCGCTGGAAAGCTGATCCTATATTAACACGTCCTACTTCTTACCTTATCGTAAGCCTTTCTTCTCTTTCTTTTTGTTTTTATCCTCCATGTCAATGTTAAAACCGCTTTCTGCTAACGTCACACATGCGCACTGAACACTCTCTCCGCCACATATTGACAAGACACGCCCCTTTCTGCTCATTGGCCAGACGTTTGTTTTGATTTTTGTTTAGTTTGTCGTCCCGAATCAATATCGGAGACCCCACCTTTAAATGCACTTTAAACCCGGTTCTGTCGAATTCTCGATTCTGATCTCACCGCGCTCGTTAGAATACGTTATCGTTTCTGTAGTAACTCTAGAAGAGACTTGTATGGTGGATGTTCCACGTGTCTGAAGTCTAATAGTAACTCACAAAATAAAACAGAGAAAAATGTAGGATCATTGGTATGGCGAAGGTTTCTGTGAGCTTTTATGGAAGGAGTCTCCAGTGTCCGTGTTTTGTAACAGCTTGAGTTAGAACCGTACCGTCGGCACCAGGTTTTAGATCAGAGGACATTGTGCTTTGTGGTTTCTCTCTCTAATAGAATTATTAGCCCGTACCGTCTATTAGAGATGCACACAAAGAGGTTTTAGATCTCAGCTGCCTGCAATTTGAGACTAGCCAACATGAGACTGATTGGATTAGGCACCGGAGACATTAGGGTACCGCATGCTTTTCCTGTAGTCTTAGTTTGCAGCAAGTTTGCTGTGGTATGTATGTATGTATGTATGTATGTTCCTGTTTGTGTGGTGATGAATTCACTGACTGACTACATTCGTGGTGTGATTAGCATCCCTGTACGACTGATGAGGATAGTATTAACATGGTTTCCTTCCTTGGGCAGACCATGATGACTCCAGACATGCAGGGTATTATAATGGCCGTTGGCAAAGCCAGGAGTGTGTATGACAAGTCTGGTCCTGAAGCAGCCTTTTTCAAGGTACTTTTCATACTATTTGTGTCCGTACGACTGCAGCCCCCGTCACTGTGCTAACCTTCTTTCTGTGGTTTTAACGAAACGGTTTAACCGAGTTCATCCGAACGCATGGCAATAAAACCACGCAATCTCATTCGACCGAGCTTCAGACAGACACAATGTTATCTGTTAAAACAGACAAAAGGATTTGACCGACATAAAAGCTAAAAGTTTCTTCCTCGCTACTCATTTTGGTGTCATTTTGCACCAGCAGACACGGTCCCGAGAGTCGTATAACGTAGATAAGGGGTAAAAGCACTTAATCTGAAATCGTATAGTTTTCTTGAAATCTTATATTTTAGTTTAAGCCTCCACATAGTGTTGGAAGATTTGTTGGGATTCTTTGTTCCTCCTTCGCATCTTCTACATAAAAGGACTCGTGCAGGCCAAACTAAGTCATTATGGCATAAACTTGGCACGTGGTATCGCTCTGTTCCTGTAGATGGGGCTGATTTTTGTGACAGTGCAGTTTTGTGTCCTGGTCGTATTTCCAGAACCGTGAGGCAAAAAGACAAGTGAATCATTAAGCTCGATAGTCAGGATTCGTGTAGGATTATAAAAGGAGCATGTTATGGGATGCAACACACTTTGTTTGGGTTGATCTTAAAGCTGCAAACACATTTTCTCTGAGACATCTAAATTGTTCAGTTTGAAAGCCATAGTGATAGTTCGGACTTTCTCAGCGCTTCCAGATACGATCGTCACTCGTCTCATGTCTCGGGTGTAAATGCCCTACGTTTCCTGTGTTGGCCACTGGTTTGGCACTAACGCTGATCCAGGAGTGTATCTCTTCAACGCTTCTCTCTTTTGACAACAAATTTGAAAGCATGTACTGTACAGTTAAAGGTGCGGTGCACGATGATTGAAAGCCGGTGTTGACATTTGAAATCACCAAAACAAACACGCCCCTAACCCAAATGGGTGTCACCCCTGTTTCGATAGCTCCGCCCACACACACATACGTAACCCAGGCAAGTATTATGGCGGAACCTGCTGGGGCGGCTGGCCGAGGGGATATTTTTATCTATAAATGAACTCAATGAGTAACACTATGGTAATACAAATGTGTTTTTGTAGTACTGTGTGTTGTACCGTGAAAGGTTTAGCTCCGTTTCACACGGAAGTCGACGTTCAACACCTAGAACCCGAGACAGAGGTAACGGCAGGTATCCGCCATGTCAATGTTTTAATCGCTTTCGGCTAATGTCACACATGCACATGCGCACTGAACACTATCTCTGCCGCACATTGACAAGACACGCCCCTTTCTGCTCATTGGCTACACGTTTGTTTTGTTTGTCGGCCCGACTCAGTTTTCTGAAGCATTTCTCAAACATCGTGCACCGCACCTTTAACATACCAGTTTTGAAACATGCATCAAATACGGAACATCGTAACACCGTCCAGTTAAATACAGAAGTGGTAGCCAACATCCCGCTAATCTAGTTCACTTAGCATCAGTCGAATGTCAGTAAACATGGATGTCATTTCTTTTATTCTGTGTAACCGTTCATAAGTTGGCAACCGTTCGTGAAGGAGCGTACGGACCCTGACGACCGCCGCCTGCGGCTATATTTCTAGATTTCTACTCTAATATTTTTTTTTTTGCTGAGATATTTCTGGACAAATAACTTGTTGCACAACATTTCATTCTCAGCTGCATCCTGTCAATACGTCTACATTCGGTTTAATTTTTTGATGTTCGTTTTAAAGCCGTGGTTTTAGTTGCCTTTTGGCCGCCCGCATCTTCCTCCTTTTTTTTTTAATTGTTCTAGATTATTCCTACATCTGTCCTGCTTTGACGTATTGATTGGCACCGCCACCTTGACTGTGAGTCAGATGACTGACAGCTCTTAAGACGCTAATCGTCTATTTCAGCGGGCTGTGACGGCGCCTGTGCTGGAATAGCGGTTGACGGATAAATCATCGGCGGCGGTCAAACTCTCACAACTCTCGCTGCTGTGATCTGAATCATTTTTGAGTCCCAGCGAGAGCTGCCATCTGTTTTTCAGTCTGTCAAGAAAGATGTCTAATCGTTGATATACATTCGTTGCTTTTTTTTCTTTCTCTCTCTCTCTCTCCTCTCAATCTACGAGACATCAATCGGACCACCCGTAATAAGTACATGTTGGAACGTTTGCCTTCGACTGTGTTATTAACGTGTGCTTGCAGAGTCTTAGACAAAAGGATCATTTAAATGTGTTGTAGGTAGAATATATTAACATGGTCATGTTCATGATTTATCTTTTACTGTAAGCGTCTTGCACCTTCTGCAAAAGTGAGTTAAGCGATTTCTGATGTCGGTTTGCAGCCAGGCAGGTGGGGAAATTTATGGAAGTACTTGATCTTGGCTCAAAAGACGAAAGGCTTTTTTTTTTCTCTCCTGCTTCCTTAGCCTCTGGTACCTAATGAACATTTTTGTTGTATTTTATATACATCGTTTTTTTTTATTTGTTCTGTTATTTTTATTTCTGAAATGAATCAGCAGAGCGAATAAACTTCACAATCTTCCTCAGTTACCCATCTGTTTGTGTCGTAAAAGGCCGTCATCTTGCGTGTTATCCCGTGCTGTTGAAAGTTGTATATAAGCAACGCTATCAGCACCACTTTATCGCTCGTGGTACGCAGTGTATCTTTTCGAAGCAGCACAGCGGCGTGTAAGTTCACACGTCACACATTTCTGTATCAGTTTTGATGTATCAGCCAGCAGAGGCTCCTCTGTAACATTTGTTTTTTTCCACTTTCTTCTAACGCTAATTAACAGTTTTAACAGGTTGTTGTTTCCTGTCAGATAAAACTAGTTTGTTTTGTTTTTAATTTGTCTCCCTGTGACGTTCGTTTCCTCCTTCTCTTCCTGTTTGTCCGCCAGGCCCTTAAAGTGGAGTACACTCGTTTGGTGCGATTAGCGCAGGAGGACACGGCGCCTCAAAACGACCATCGGCTGCAGCACGTCATCGTTTACTTAATCCACAACCAAGCGCCCAAGAAGATCCTGGAGAGAACCCTGCTCATGCAGTTTGCAGACAGAAACCTTGGCTTCGATGAGAGGTAAAAAGCTGAATATACTTTAAATATTATTAACGTACTGTGTTTGACAGACCACATCGAATATATATGAAGGCATAATAATGTTACAATCAGCCTAATGTTAAAGTCGGGTTTGTTTTATAAGACTAAACATAAACACAAACGGATTTACGGTGCTTTTGTTTGAGTTGATGTATGTTTTAGAAAAAGCTAAATTTACTGTCTAAATGACGTCATCCGGACGATTCCAGTCAGCGCCGCTATAACTCGAGATCCTCTGGTATTGTGACGGTGTGTGATTTTTTTCTTTATGGACCGTTTGAAAAACTTTTTTGTGGGATGTTTCAGAAAAATCAAGAGTCTTGTCTACTTTTTTTTTTTTTTTTTAAGATTTTATCTACTCACAAAACAAAATATGGCTCTGTTCTTCAGTGCCTGGTCCCTTCCCCCTGTAGGCTTGTACCAGGCCAATTGTGCCACACAAGCCATATTTATGAGCGAATTGATTTCCTCCCCCTCTATTTTGAGGAGCGTAATTAGATTTATGCTTGCGGGGCCCAAACACACAGCTCCGGAGTGCAGTTTTCCATTTTGCTCACAGTAATAAAGTATGATTCATAGCCTCAGGCACGAGGCCTCGGGACACGGCTCACCGTCTAACGGTCTCATTTCTCAGATTAGCTCGTGAGTCATTCCCGCTGCACACACCGAGCTCTAATGGAGATGTGCTTTCTCGTTTAGATGTAAGAGCATCATGAAGGTGGCACGCGCCAAGCTCGAGCTCATCAAGCCCGACGAAATCAACATGGAGGAGTACGAGGTCAGCGGTTTCCCCACCACTCGAGTCAAATTGTTATTATATTATCCCTGTACTGCATTCTTATGATTGGCTCGTTTTAAGCTTTAAGCCTTTTTCTTAGCTGTTTGTTCGTGTGTCTATCGAAGTATTTGCTCTTAGAACTGAACATTCTGCATCATTTCTGATTTCCATTGACCAGAATTGTTAAAAATGTGTTGGTTACTGATCAACAAGAGCAACTATATAACACAAAAATGACATTTTAAACTGTGGTGTTTGTATGATGTTTAGCGCTCAAGTGCTAAAGCCAAAGCCTTATCCTTGCCAGAGCCTTATCCTTACTTCCTGGTCAAATCTCACCTGAGTAATCATCAAAACTCTCCTGTGCTAAAACTCTGTCACTTGCAGCCAGAGCGTATGTCGTATTATGCTCGGAAAAGCTCGCCGTGCAACAGCGTTTGTTTAAAAGTCCTTTAAACCACCGTAAATCCACGCAGAAGTGCTACCAGCCAATCAGATCGCAGCTTCCGAGATTCTAAAGCGTGTGTACAAAATCGAATAGGTTTACAAAGCGTATCAGGTGAGGGAGGAGCATGAGAGGCAAAGCTTATAAATATAGTAGAAAATAAGTCAGGGTTATTTATATATAAACACAAATAAACTGTTAGAGCTGTGAGTAAAGAATTCTTTTGATTCCGCTTTACATGTGAGGATGAAAAATGAAGTGTCATGTTAAAACATTTCTGATTTATAGTAACTGGTTGTTTTTTCTGAGCTGATTGTAGTTTTGTGTGAATAGACGTGGCATCAGGACTACAGGAATTTCCGCGAGACCACCGTCTTCCTAATGATCGGCCTTGAGATGTTTCAGAAGAAAAGGTAAACGCGCGACTGAGAAAACTGACCTTCTCAAGGATACGGTGCTGCTTTTTAAAATCTCCACCAGGGGGCAGCGTAGCCTCTGTTATGTTCTCAGGGTTGAGGCCTAGTGAGAAATTTCATTCTTTTAATTAGTGCATTTAATTATGGTTTATTTGTAACAGTCGCAAATGACAATTAAATGCAACCGGGTCAAGAACAGGTTTAATAATAATATTAATAATAATCAGTGTTCTGGAATAAACCTGAGTCTATTTCACTATAAATCTATGTATAAATGTCTGTGTTGGTTGTAGCTGCACTGTGATCCTTTTCTTCTTCTGTTGCAGTTATGTGGAGGCGTTGATGTACCTGGTGTACTCGTATCAGTACAACAAAGAGCTGCTGTCCAAAGGGCCGTACCGAGGGCATGACGAAGAGCTCATAGGCCATTATCGCAGAGAGTGCCTGCTGGTGAGTGTGCGTGTGTGCGTGTGTGTGTGTGCGCGTGTGTGTGCGTGGGTGCATCAGCTCCAGTGCAGCCTTTTGCCCCTGAGGTCAGAACTACTTCACCCCTCCCATATGTGTCTCACAGCTGTGGGGAGCTGCATTTTCCTTCGGAAATGCATTAAAATTATTAGATATAAAGTTCAATTATGAGAGAAATTACTCAGAGTTTAAACTTTGACCAGCATAGGCTTAAAGGACATTTCATTAATTTGACTAATGTGGCAGTGTTTAAGCAAATAAACTAATAATACTGAACCACCGTATGAAGTACGTGTTTCAACAACGGTTTGGATTCAGGGTGCAAGATTCTTCAATTTCGCTTTTTGTGAAACTCCGAAGTGGTTAAGAAACTGTTTAAAGTTTACTGTCAACATTAGAACAGGCTCAAATTTATTAATCCATTCATCATCTGATTTTATTGGTGCAAAGACAACGTTGAAACCCTGCCATCACCATTAATCAGTACTAACACACACACACACACACAAACACACACAAAGATCTAACACACCCACTGCCCTAGTTTATATTACCCCAAATAATTAAAGGATGATGCAATGAATTTTAAATCAAAACCAAAAAGTGTAACCCAACCTGGCTGAAATATGAGATGTGCTCGAAAGATCCTTAAAACTCAAGTATTTTATTTTGCACTGTGTGTGTGTGTGAGAGAGAGAGAGAGAGAGAGATAACACTTTAAATTAACACACAAATGTGTGCTAAAGCTTGATGAAGCCTTTATGCAGTCTCTCTGAAACGGATACAAAAAAGTGTCTACAGCTCTGTCTTGGTTTTTAAGCTATGAGGCCTTGCTATCAAATTAGAGGAAAGGCAGAAAAACTGTACCGAAACACATCATATCGTTTCAATTTGTGTTTTCATCATACAGCTGACCCATGGGAACTGTACACAATCCCTCTGGCCTTTTTCACTCTCTTTCTCTCTCTGAGCTCATTAAAAGTGTTTGACTTTAATGACTATAGTGTGTGTACGTTTGGAAAGGGTGTGTATCTAAAGTGAGCTTATAAGTCATAGGTTTGCTTGCGTTTACTGTCGCACTTAAAAGCAGACGAGGGTTGTGATGGTTATTGTGTTTGAGTTCCCTGTCCGTTTTGTTAACTTTATCGAATCATTTTCGGCCATGCTGTGTGTGTGTGTGTGTGTGTGTGTGTGTGTGTGTGTGTGTCTTTCTTTCAGTGTGTGCTCTTTCTAAGAACTTTAGGACCTGTGTGTGTGTGCGCGTGCACCCAGTAACCCTAAACGGCTATTGTGCTCTAATGTAATCATCGGGCTGCGACTAGGAAGCAGACGCTGCTGCGAGTGTAAACACATTACCGTGCTGTTGTCCTCGTTTCACCTCCGCCATTTTGGAGCTGTGCAGGGGCTCTGGCTCACACTCAAGTCCTGACTATTTCCCCCGCTGCTCTGCTTTAATTGGAAATACTGCTAACATTGACAGAGCTAATGTACTGTGCTGCTTTTCTTCCAAACCCCCCACCCCCCACCCCCTTTAATGCGACACACGCCTATTCGCTAATTCCGCAGTTGACTAGCAGAGTCCTGCAAGGTCAACAAGGTTGCTTGTGCCGCAGGGCTCTTGAGAGCAGCCACAGGCGCATCAGCAGGCACGTCTGCCTTTAAGTAAATAACTGAAAAAAGTGCACTAGATCATTTCTAGATGGATGAGAACACTTTGGAGAGACATGCACAAGGTATGAGTTTTTCTCTGAATGGTACATAACGTGCATACGTATGATCTTCGCAGAAACTGAACGAGCGCGCGGCGGCCATGTTCGAGAGCGGCGAGGAGCTGGAGGTGAACAATGGACTGAGCATCATGAACGAGCTGGTGGTGCCGTGCATCCCTCTGCTGCTGCTCGACGAGATGGAGAAGGACATGGTGGCAGTAGAGGACATGAGGAACCGCTGGTGCTCATACCTGGGCCAGGAGATGGAGCGTAAGTGTTCTACAGAAGACGTTTAAAGACGTTAACACCTAATGTGAATTAAACGGTTAAAAAACATAAAGAAGACATACGGAAACTTCTCAGAACTGAGCACCACGGAGACACAACCATTCCTTAATTCTATAAACTCTGACAAATCCGTTAATGTTTTTCGATGAAACGATATAAAAATATTACACGTTAGTTTCCTGTACACTTTTACACCAGATCGGTCAAATTTGCCTCATTAGTTAGTCTTGAAATTAAAATGCCAATGTAGATAATAGGTAAGGAAAGAATTTCAACATCAACAGCAGAGTAAATCTTTCTTGCAGTTTGATATCGAGTTTGAAGTCACGCTAGGGCTTTATTATATTTCAAACATCTCATAAAATCTTTTTTAGCTCTGGGACATCCTTTTGTCCTTTTTGTTCAAACGTTTTAGCTAACTATATTTGGGACAAACGTCGTCTTATTTTGTGCACAAAATAAGTTTGGTACGTCAAACCGAATTTATGTGGAGTCGCCTGAAGCTCCAGAACATTTTAATTTTATACTGAAATGATGAATAAGAATTTTGATGGTGTTTAACAGCCTAAAATGAATAGTGGGTTCTATATGGAGAAAAATACTGAGTCATTAACATTTCTACATAATGCAAGATTCCTACATGATAGAAATTGTGTGTAGATTTTTTGTGATGTATGCATTTCAGTTATGTGTTATGTTAGGTGACAAATATATGGAAATATTACAAAAATTCAGTGAAGTTTGAACTTATGGAAATACATTAAAATACCTGGGAGTCAAATAATTTTGGGAATAATTTAGGCTAATTAAAAACCGAGATGCATAAAGAATACACTGTGTATATTATGGCGGTGTTGATTTGTTACTCAGAAATTCCTTCTTTTGTTTAATTGCAAAAACATCCAGTTATAAATTATACATTTTGAAAGTTTAGCACAAACGCACTCGGTTTTTTAAAGGCTTATGTGAGGCGGCTAATTAATTAGTAATGATGATGTTTAGAGCTACAAGCCAATCAGCATGCTGCTGTGCGTGTAATGTCCGTGTTGTGTTTTATTTGATAGTTTCACAGTACATTACTGCAAATTAAACTAGTTTGCATGAACAAAAAAATCTTTTGACCTTCGTGAACATGAGTATTCCTGACAAGCAGCCATTTGTCAACAAACTATTTTGGCTCAGCTCACATGACCACAGAATTTGGGCCACTTATCTGTTGTTTATTGTTGTTCTGTATCTAAAGGCATTCCTTTCATGTCTTTGCAGCTAACCTTCAGGAGAAACTGACCGATTTCCTCCCCAAATTGCTCGACTGCTCCGCAGAGATCAGGAGCTTCTCCGAGCCGCCCAAGCTTCCGTCGTACTCCACCCTGGAGATGTGCGAGCGCTTCGGACGCATCATGGCGTCCCTCACGGTCAGCCGAACGCCCGCCGACGGAAGATGAGCCCTTCACGGACTTCTCTTAACCCCCCAAAGCCTTCCTCCAAAGCAGGGCTGCTTCAGCTGTTACTTCTCTTTTGTTCTCATATTATATCATCTTTATCCGTATCATTATCACTAGCATTTGGAGTTTTCGCTCATCTGTTAAAGCTACTATGGCACAGAGAAGAAGGAAAATGAGCGTTAACACAGTGGGATTACAAACTTCACAGCTTAGAATTTACTACAGCATGCTGCTCTGGCTTTATCAAGCGAGGTTGAAAATGTATTTGGTTATTTTATTGTTGTTTTTATTAACAATTTTTTTTTTTTTGAGTCAGCTGTTTTTTGGAGTAAAAAGGAAAGACATGCTGCTCAGCCACTCCTTTATTACAGAATTTCCGCACTCGTTTTGTTTTTCTAATTAATGGGACTGAACGTGAAGACCAGGAGAGTCGGAGATGGCTCGAGATGTATAGAGAAGTGTGTATAGGTCTTTGACCTGAGGACTGCAACTCTCAAAGTTTTAAGCGCTGTGCTAGGCAGCCGTGGGCACGCCCCACAGCTTGTTAATAAATTGAGAGAATAAAGTTTTATTTATGGCGCTTTTAGGCCAGATATCTGTTTTGCTCAATTAAAGCTTGTTATTTTGAATTAAGTGGGCTTCAAATGAAAGTGTGACACATTTCTTGGAAGAAGGGATGGGGTGGGCACATTCCTTTGTATGAACATGATAGTAGAGTTTTGCAATCCATTTGGCTGTTTATAAAAGCTTCGGTTCTGCACATTCACAGCCATCCCTGCTATCCAAACGTGTTGCTTTGCTCTACAGCAAACAGGAGTAGGTGCTTCGTTTGTGCATTCCTGAAAACATTTCCTGTAGGGAAAGAAGGGGCCACGTTTCCTGCCACACAGTACTTTGGCCTCATGGGCCATGACACAGTCATGCTTTGATTCTAAACACCTTGCTGACCATGATCATATTATATTAAGTCTCTATTTGCTCAGTTGCTAGGGAATTGCTGTGTGTATCTATTTCAAAGAAACTACATTGTGGTCTCAGTAGGCGATCAACAATGCTATTTAAAACAAAAATGTCACTATAGGTTTATTTAGAGCCAGCTTCAATGCAGTGCAATATACAGTGTATATAGTATTTTTCATTCACTCATCCTCACTAAGCACTTCATCCTGGTCAGGATCATGGTGGATCTGGGAGCCTGTCCTGGGAACACGGGCCATGAAGTGGGAACACATAATGGATGTTAAACCCTCCATTGCAAATCACTATGAAAATACACACGCATTCACATTTTAATACACAACTACAGGCAGTCGCCAATCCACCTTCCAGCAAAAGCCGAGAGGTAACCAGAGAACCCGGAGCAACCTACGTGGACGCAGGTAGCACACCTGAATTTTAACAAGGACTGTAACCCAAGTTCAGGATATAACCCGAGACCCTGGACGATGAAGCGGTAACGCCACCACACTGGTTCTACACTTGATTGTAGCAGTTATGGACAGAACAAAGTTAACATGATTGCTCATATAACAGAGTCTAATAATAAAAGTTTGTATGAACAACCAATCACGTTTCACCTTTGCAAATTGTTACTTTATCATAAAGAAATTGTCCATCATTAGCAGTAAATCAGCACTAAATGGCAAACCAATATAACGAAGACTTTAATAATCGTAAATATAACATGTCAAAGAACTACGGGCATTAAATCCGTCATATACGGTGGAAGTGATAGACATTAATACGATTTTTTTTAATTTAAAAATAAAAAACTGAACGAGCTCAAAGCAGTCACTGAATGGGACATCGTATGATATTCCTCCAGCAGCTTGGTAAGTGTCTGACCTCTTAAGTGAAAGAGAAACGGTGTAGTACAAACGCGTGTAATGTGATTTATCAAATACATCCCGTAACAATCGAATTGTTATTCGAATCGGATATTTAAAAATACCGATTTCCAATCGGAAATTGTCGATTAATTTCCTCTAGCGGCAGTTCTGACAACAGTTCCTTCTGTAATTATATATTAACTCTCTTGTTGTAATATTGTTATTGCTGCTAAAGGAAAACATCAAAAATATTCATCACCGAACAAAAATAAACCTTGTTTTATGATATCGCAGACTTTTCTCTGAGAAGATTTAATACTTGTGTTCACACAATGGGAAAGTACAGGGACAGAGGCATCACAGTCAACTTCTACTCAGGTTCTTAGAAACATGACAGGCTGCATTTTGTGTTTTATTAATTGGCTGAAGAAAGTGAACCTGTTGTAAAGCTGCTATAACAGAAGTGCTAACAGGAACCGACTCTCAAGGACTTTCTCTGTCAACAACCTATTAAAAAGCATGAAACATCGCGTATTAAGGCGTTTAATGCGTCAAAATTCTGTGGTTTAAGAGGAATAAAATATTCCTGCTTGACACCACCCTGCCAATTGATTCTATTTCTTTAACATCATTGACCAAAGTAAATATAAAGTGACTGAATAGCAAATTAGCCACTTCTGCTAGCTGTGCCATCATTTACTGTATTTACCCAACATTTTAACAACCATAAAGACTAGTCATTATTACGTCATTGTGGTGTTAAGCATCAAATGCAATGCAAACTCATTTTAGCCACGCGGTTTGTGATCATTTTTTTGTATAGAAGCAACTACAGCTACAAGTGAGTCAATCTGATTGACAGGTAACTTAGTCACGTGACTGCGTTATGGTTATTTTTGAACGCAGCCGTTATCGCTTCGCTCATTGGCTGATACATTTAAGGTGGCAATTTTTTTTTTTTTTTAATTAACGGACAATTCTGAGGTGAATTATAAACTGACGTTGTTTTCGTTTTGCTCGGACAAACGACTAAAGAACCATCAGTTTTTACCCCTTTCTACCCCCTCACAGAGCAAAAAAAAGAGGATGAACTGAGGTAAAAAGTTGTTGATGTCGCTTATTAGTGTGATTTATCTTTATTTTTCTCTAAAAAAAACACCATATTATCGTCGGATATGAAGCTACGGCATGTTAGCTGGTGTGATTTAGCCTCTCGTCCTGAAGAAACAGCTGCTAACTGCTAAAACTGACTCGTTTTAAAATACTATTAATCATTAATATCAATAATGAATAAAACTATATATTTGATATGTTAATACTTTTGTATAATTAATTAATTAATCGGAAAAAAAGCTGCTCAAGGTTTTATAAAGTTAAATAAATGTATTTTATTATAATAGTATTTCACACACACCACACACATACATACATACATACATACATACATACATATATATATATATATATATATATATATATATATATATAAGCATAACAGGAGTATTCTGCATTTATATGCAATTATAAACGTTTTATTCCTCTTATTCCTCAACTGTTTGCCATTTTTATAGCTATGCTTCATGTTATTTGAAAATATCAACAAAATCAGTTCCAATGGTCACTTTACAGCATCTTATCACATTATAGCAGTATTACATCAGGGAAAGTTATAGCTTTACTTTTAATAAGTTATAATCCGTAATAAACTCTGATCATTTATAAGTGACTGCAGTAAACAAAGCAGTGTTAAGTTTCATATGCAGCAAATTCATCGCATCTAACACCTAAAACCCTAAAATTTAAAGCCAGAGAAGTTCAGTCACACCAATTTGTTATTTTTATAATGGCGAGATTATCCTTAATTAACGTCTGACGCCTACCATCAGTAAACAGCGATAATTGTCTTTGATGACACTCAGAGTATCACGAAACAGTTTGCCGAACGGTAGATAAGGTAACAGACTAGAATGACTTGTGAATTTACTCGTTTTATTTATTAAATAAACTTTTTATGCACTCATGAATCATTATATTTAAGTGGTATGTGATGTGTCTTACATTCTACATACTGCTCCTGACTGACTGGGATAAATGTGGCAAGCAAAATCAGTCTCGTGCTTTCTGAACAGTAGTTTAATAAAAAAAATCTTTCCTGCTTTTTGTTTAGGCCATTTCTGCTATCAAGGAGTGATTACGGTGTCCAACATGTAGAGGAGGATGACATGATTTAACCATGGACTTCTGAGTTAGCTAAGAAAAGGCTTAGAGGTCAGAACTAAGGTAGGCTACATTATCCAAGGTACAAATACATCATCAGAGACAAGTTAGCTGTACCAAACAGTCTGCAGTCTTTGAGAAACTTAAAGATTTAGCTGAGAAGCAGCTACCGTGTGCAGATTTGCACATCTAGAACCATTTGTCAAACAAGTTCTTATATTTCATGTCTTATTTGCCTCTGACATCCTAGTCACCGGACAGCAATCCATCATTTTCCACTTCAGCGAATTGCTTCTTGTCTCCAAGCCTTTTAAGTTTCTTGTTTTTATAGGTTTGGCTTCAGACAGTCAAAAGCTACGTCCGTTAAACACGACTTATCCCAGTCCTTGACCGCCACACTCCGCTGATAACAGGCCGCCGTTGCCATGCCAACACTCCATCGTCACAGCGTCTAGACTGCCGATGACACCTGACACCACATCCAATTGAGACGAGGTAGGTTTAGGACATCAAAAATCAATGACTGTCAGCTACTCTAGTTTGGATTCAAGGACCATTATCATAGTAGGGCCTCCACTTCCCCTGACTTGTTCCTTACCGGGGTCTTTGCGTCAGGTTTTTTTTTTTTTTTTTTTTTTTTTGAAGAAGGTATTAAATATTACAGTATTATAGTATATAAAAAAATTAATAAGGCTTTTTTTTAAATTTTTTTTATGTCATTCCTAAAATTAATATGAGACGCATTAAAAAGTTCACCTGAGCGCTTGCTTGCACCTACATATTTGCTGATCCTGAACCATTGTGTGTATTTTTGTTGGTGGTGGCAGGAATAAAATAGCCATTCATTACTTTTCTCCTTTCTAAAGAGTTACTTGTGCTTTTTTAGTAACCACTAGAACCGATTTTTTAGATCAACCATTAAAAATTCCTGGGCTTGCATTCTGCGCACAGTTGCTGCGATTGCTGTTCTCTTGCAGCAGCGAAACACCATGTGACTGGATAATAGGTGCTGTAGCACTTAGCATGTCTTTTTAGGGCACTGTACACTTCAGTGGGATATCTGAAAAATTGTGTCACTAAAATAGTTTATTATACAATCTGTAATAAGGTCATTACCCAGCACTGAATGATATGTTTGTAATTTAGCCCAGTCCCTTGTGTGTGCCTTGGGCAGTCCACAAGAAAAACAAGGTCTCCATGGGCATTTTTCTTTTAATATTTTTGGTCTAAGTGCCTTTTCCCCCCCATCTCAACTGAGTATCATTCAACAGGCGAACATCGAGAATAGAACCTCCCCACCATGCTGCCTCTTATAGAAAAAAAGGAATGAAAAAAAAAACAGCTCGAATTGCTGTCAGCTCACTTAGAGCTTAACAAAGCTTTTTTGAGGATGCTTTGCTTGGGCCGTGTTTTATGATCGGATAAAAGTTGGTACGAGGAGGAAAAAACGTACTCTGGGCACTATGCCAGAGTCTGGTGTTTCACAGGAACATTGAGGACACACAGGGAAGCTAAGGAGGCCTGTTCCAGCCTGAACAGGAAGGGGGAGAACTGAAGGATCAGGTTGAAACCCAGTGCGGGGGTCGCTGGTTGAGGAGAGGCTCTCGAGGTGCCACTTCCATGGAGACACAACTGGCCTGAACAAGATTTTCATCATTGAACATACAAGAGTCAAGTGGGTGTCTGTCTCCAGCACCTTCGTTAATCATCAATTCTTTTGATGAGAAGCCTTTTTTGTTTGTTTGTTTTTTCCCAATTATATGCTAATGAATTTTCCTCCAGACAGTACTATTTGCGGTTAGACTAAGAGAATGTAATGTTATTCCACCAGGAAAGTAAACATGCCATTGCTAGTGATCCCTTCAGCCAGCTTGTGCATGTATTCAAAAGTGGGACATGCTGATTTTCTATCTCTCGTTTTTGCTTCACAAACAGTCTAGCATTCCTTTGTATATTATACAGTGCACAATTTTTAGTCCACTCTAAAAAACATTCCCTAAGCCCAAATTGTAACCACTTTATTTGCTTAACCCCATACCCCTTTATTTGTAGTTTTCTTGTACTTTCATTCGGTTTGCGTAAATCTCTGAACTTTTGAAGCTCTTGAAAAAGCTGAGTGACCAAATACTTGTACACAATCATTTTATGTGAATAGCCTTAAAAGCCTGTCAGTGTCTAGTTCTCTACTGATTAATGAATAGAAAAACTCCCTTATGTATTGCAGAGATATAGAACTACACTCGTACCTTTTCAGTTTAATAGTTTTCCTGGCTGTAGATCATAATTTGAGGCAGCTGCTGTAGGATATACCACTTTGGAGGTCACGCACCTCGCCAGCCTCTTATTCTCGACCGCATTCCTGGTCGAATGGAATTATTTAATGTTGATTTTTTTTTTTTTCATCTCAGATGGCACTTAATTTAAAGTTTTACCTTTAACTGTCATTTTAAAAATAATGATAATGGATATATAACAGAATGTAAAACAATGTGAGAACAGTAATAGTAATAACATTTAAATACTGGAAAAAGGACTAAAAGTAGCAATAATAAACTAAACGAATCAAAGAAAACTGCATATTATGTAACTTTGAGTTAAACGCACGTACGTAGTCTTTTTATACCTTTTCTTTTATTTTGTTATCATTAACAAATATCATTATCCTATTTAAATCCATTGTAGGATAAAAAAAATATCCATGATCCACTTAAAAATGATCTACTCGAAAATAAGTCCATATTTGGGAATTTTCTTTTCTATGTTGTTGTACGCAACATGACACGGCATTTTGTTTTATCAATCCCTGAGTTATATGTATCCATGTTTAAACACTTCTGTTAGTTTGAACTTTTGCAGTTTAAAAACTATTGATAAACTGAGGAGCATGCAATTGGTAACACAAAACTAATTTTAATATTGATTGATTACCAGGGAAAAAAAAACGATTTAATTGAGCTTGAGATAGATACAGTATGCCATCTATTTAAACAGACAGAAGTAGGAACCCATGTAGGAAGTAGGAATCACTCAAATATACAGCATCATTCGTGGACTGTTGTTCTTCTGCCCTTATTTTTTGCAATCTTTGTTCAAACCAGTTGTTAAAATCACTGCTCCCTTAGTTTAACCTGAGCATATGTGATTACATTAATCCCTGAGGCTATCTTGAACCCTCCTGAATCTATTTCCTGCATTGTTTTTGAGGTGATGGCAGTTAAAAACTTTAGAATAACACTGTCCTAAAAAGCTTTAAATGCAGGCACAAGTATGTGAATGATAATATGACCTAGCCAGCCTAGCATTTGTTTAATTAGAGAGCTTTTCTTTTTTTTTCTTCTTTTTTTCAATTCGACCAATAATGAAAAAAATTCAAGGTGATCTCAAACTGAGGGAAAAGTGAAGAAAGTCTGCTGAGTGACAGCGATCTCAGTGGATCATACAAATGAAGAAAGAAAAGCTATATTTTATTTGCTCTTACCTTGTCCATTATTAACTTATTCATATATGTTTTATTTAAGCCCAATTTACCATTGTGAGCCGATGAAAGTGTGAGAATTCATTTTTACTTAATTAATTTTAAAGCGATTTGTCATGTATCGACACATTAGAGAACCAGTTACTGACTGCTCAAAGCTTTGTACACTTGAAAACGTTCAAAGGATCAAGAAACCAAGGCTATGTTTTAGAATAAGACCTATCCTAGCTTTAAACCTCAAACATGTGATTAACTGCTTAACCAGAGCCAATATGTTGTTTACTAAAACAGGCCGGGTTTGAAAGGACTGGGAAAAATCGTAACATATGAAGAAATATTCATTTACAAAAATCTCATGAACCCTCAAAGCCCTATTCCTATCATTCTCTCTCTCATCTCTCTCTGTTCGACTGCCAAATCTTGCAAAATGTAAATCTTTAAAACACTTTGTTTACAATGCCAATTTCCATCACACACTTTTGATTTATATTACCTGTGAGCTATTTGTCCTTAGGCACCTCTTTCTTTTTGATCAACACTTTCAGTGAAATATACGACACAAATCTTCAACATGGAGACAGATTTTAAGAAGCTGTCCTCGTAAATAATGAGTCAATTTCTCCTCCCAAACCACCACAGAGAACGAGTTCATTATCTGCGTTTTCGCACATTATTTCTAGCTATCACCACAATTTTTAACATCTTTAAAATTTAATGGTATCCCTGTCAATTAATGGTGAACATAAATATCGTTATATATTTTTTAATTGCTCGTAGACTAAATAAAATGTAAAAATCCTGACTTCTTGAGTAAATATAGACATTCTATTAGATTAATTCATTGCCTATATGTTTACACTGTGGAGCTCACTGTGGAGAAAAAATTCCTCATATGTGAAAGTATACTTGGCAATAAAGACCTTTCTGATTCTGATTCTGATTCTAATTTGTGAGTATGAGATGTTAAGCCAACAAGTTTAGTCTCTCAATAATGTCACCTTAACCGTATATATAAATTCTATACTAATATATATATTAATATAACTTTAAAATTACAAAAGATTATTGAATTTGTTTCATCGGTGTAATGTAGCTTTGCTCCTTGTGTGTACAATTGTAGTGTGTCCGAACAATCTGTTACAGAATTTTACTCACAATTCAAAATATTGTGTTTACAATTTGTGGATTTAAATTGAGGGAATTAACGATCTGCAAATATGTTCATATCTATAAACAACGAATTGCTATTAGAAACATATATATTTATGTTTCTATATTTATTATATTCTAATTTTTACGTTTCTGTTTATTTTTTTTGTCTTTCTGTAATTAAGCCTTACATTTTTCCCCCTCAATAAGATCAAAGCTGATTTACTAAAATAACTTGTAAATATGTACAAACATATATTCATGTTGTGTAAATAACATTTATTTCATTACTGTTTTTTTTCCAAAATGTAAAAATGGACCTAACACCTCTAATGGCTGTATTTGTGAATAATGCCTTGGTCTTTCATGTTTAATGCCTCCTTCAAAATCAACATACAAGACAATTTCGTTATCCAGGATATATTTTAATGTTGTACCACAGAGAAGGCTGCTGTGTTGGAACATTTATATCATGTTTGATTCACATCTAAGTTTCCTATCATAGTTTATTTCATTAACATTACTGAAACCTCCACTTACACGTCAGTCCATCTTTTCTTCATACAATCTTCATAAACTTCTCTGAACAGAATTAACCAGGATTTCACCACAATGTTAGTTAGAACAAGAAAACTTCCAGCATCATTGTTTCTCGCTTTTTTATAACTTTGTTCAGCAGTATTTTTAGCGTCCTGAGTATATTCATCATTTTGATAGATTTAGGGCCGTGATGGTATTTAAAAAAAAAAAGTTGTGCCGTGATAAATGAAAAATTCCAACACCACATTTTTCAGTGTAACACGGAAATTTTTTACTTCAATTTACAACAAGGACGACCTTAAACGTCACAGATCACCGTGGTGGCATAGCAGGGACTCAACCTCAACAATGAGGAAATACAGTTTGCTCTAGTTTCAACTGTTTTAAAAGCAAATTTTTTCAGAATATTATCACAGCGTATTGCAGTTCATTGTTTCACCATCATATCATCACTCTGCATATAATACAAATCAATAGAATTCAAAAGGAAAAACGGGTCTCTTTTACTCCTCTCTTGTTTTCTGTTTAAGTCGAGTCGGGAAGCATGTCTTGTGAGAGATTTTACCCTGGCTAAACACGGCCCCTTCCCCCTCTGTAACTTATTCTCTCTCTCTCTCTCTCTCTCTCTCTCTCTCTCTCTCTCTCTCTCATACACACACACTTGCTGTTTGTGACCTCGAGGTCACGGTGAAGTGACTTTGAGCCTTGTCTAACTGGGCCTCTTTGAGAGCAGCCCTCACATTCCTGCTAACTCCGACGGGCCATGCAGCGCTTAATACCAGCACCGGGGAGGAAGTTTCTGCCGGCAGGGATTATGCGCAGTTTCCTCAGCCCTGGAGCTTCGGCCTTGTCCCCTCCCACTGCCGAAAAAGCAGCGATTCCACAAAATGAGCAGGAGGGGGATAGCGGAGCGCCGCAAACTTAAACCTGCTCTTCTCTCCACCAGGCAGTGCCCGAAGGTTTTTCACTCGCTTGCTTTATATACTTATTTATTTATTTACTCTCAAGCTCCGCTCTAGATTGCATCACATTATATTTTCAGTAGGAAAGGACTAACGTTTCGGCTGTGTTCGCAGCACCATGGTACAGAAGTGCATTGTATTGGGACCCGAGTAAGGAAGGAGGGAGCGTGAGAGGAGGAGGAGGAGGAGGGTGCTGGAGAAGCACACAGCTGCACGGCACACTGAAGCCGGCTTCCCAACCCTGACAGCAAGGGAGCGAGTGAACAAGGGGCCTCGCTACAGCAGCTCTGTACAGGAGAGAGATTTCCTTTCTTTCTTTCTCCGTTTTGTTTTGTTTGTTTTTGTTTTGTTTTTTTCCAAACGCAACAAAATACAGAATGGATCAGGAAAGGAAAGAGGATTTTTTTTTCTCTCTTCTCCATGGTTGGCTACTCTTATCCACTACAGTGAGTACAACTCTCCCGCTCTATCCCTCGCTCAGCTAAAGTTGCCTAGATGCACCGCATACACACGCACAATGGGCTGTTCTGTTTCAAGCTGAAAAAAATTCTCACACCGATGCCCAGGAGTATTTTGCAGAAGTGAGTTGTGCGTGCTTTGTTTTCTATTTCTTGCAGAAAACGAGTGGCTAGTTCTACATGGCTGGGGTTTTTTTTCCTTCCTCAGTCCACCTTATCATTTTTAGCAGGGTTTCAGTGAAACGAGGGCTTTCTGCTGTTTGAATTTCTTCTGTGCTGCCGGCACACGGCCCTAAAAGGATGTGTGTTTGTACATAGCGAAATCGAGAATCCGATCAGATAACGGCTGATCATAAATCTGCCAGAGGCCTGCACAAGTGCTTTTTGTAGTTATCTTGTTGTAATACCTTCCACATACATTTTTCCTGCATTTCACAACTTAACTGGAAATCCGCACGTGATTTGAACTTGGCAATGGATGAGGGGGACTTTTCAGAAACGAGTGTACATTGCACTGCCTGAGCAGTTGCACAGCTAAGTGATTTCCTCGCTCCTGCAGAGAATCGGACACAGGATTTCTTTGTGATAGGAAATGTGGTTTGACTTTAGTGGCTGTACTTATAGCAAGGTTTGCTATGTTGCTCTGAATTTAATTCACTCAGGTTTGTGCTCTGGATATTTCTGAAGTTGTTTGAGGGGGGGAAAAAAGGTATCTGTTTCCATAACATGTAGTCTTTTAGATCGGAAATTGGACAGGGAAAATATTACGGCCTGTTACCTGCTCACAGGAGTTTTCTGTTCAGGTCAGATACGTAGAAGAACTGAACTGGCCTGTAAAATTCCCATCTTATTCCAGAGAAAAAAATCTTATTTAGCAACTATTTATGTGCCAAATTCCTAAGTAGAAATTGAAATCTGTTAAAGGAATAATAAATATGAGGTTTTATTTAGTATCTTAGTCAAGACAAGTTAAATTCTCACTAGAAAAAAAAAAATCACTAATGCTTAGCAGTAAAATAGTTCTATTTTAAATTTTATTATTCTCTTCATGGAGTGTTTTAATATTTTTCTCTACAGTATTTAAATCAAATCAGTATTTAAACAATCAAATTAGTTTTTTAATTTACTGTAAATTAATCCTGTTTCGTTCAATTGTTGCTTCAATTCTTCAGTCTGAACTTTTAAGACTCTGTTTTACTGTAGATCGACAAAGTTTATCAAGGATGCAGTGAAGCTGTTTTGACAGCTTTTTATATTTATATATATATATATATATATATATATATATATATATATATATATATATATATATATATATATATTTCTTTATAATTATAGAAATATATCACCTAATATATCAGATTGCTTTATAATTGTATGAGCCATTTCACACTTTGGTTATCAAACAAAAGAAGATATTTTACTCAAATTTTCCGACTTGCAAATGTTTTCCAGACGCTGCCATTTTGCAGTGGAATTGGGATACGGTGATCTCTCTTCTGTACACTTCAGTGAATCTAGCTCCCTATTTTAGGTATGTAGGGCACTATCTCCTGAAGTAGCAGAATTGCACACCTTCTCATCGAGGGCTTATTAAGTCATTGTGGCGAAGGTTTATTTTTGGCCGAGGTCTCTGCTGTTCCCTAATAAAGTGACTCTAGGCATAAGTTGTTGCCCAGACTTTTCTGAAACATGGCTATCTACTAACCCCCTCCCTCCTTCCCTCCCTCGCTCACTGTGCTCACACACACACACACTCATTTTCACAAGCTTTTCACACAGCTTCCTTTGAAATGTTCCGTGCACTCTACTCCAACACTAATGAGGACAGCTCTAGTTAAGATATTTTGAGGCCTTTGGAGGAAAGGGGCTGTATTATTTTTCATATGTGTGTGTGTGTGTGTCTGATCTAACAGATAGTCAGGTGGATGTGGTTTTTTGTTCTCCCCCTCCACCCCGACAGGCATAACGCAAGGTGCACGGTGTTTCTAACTGCCTCTCAGGCCGTAAATGTGTCGTGTTGCCATTTGCAGGGAAAAGGAGGAAAACCACAATTAGCCACAGTGTTTTATGAGCTGTTAGCTTCCAGGTGTCTGGTGGCAGGTCAAGGAACAGAAAGCCCCAGCCCTACCCCACACCCCAAAGAACGTGTTTCTCCAGGTATTACATTTCCTCACAAGGAGCGATCATTGACCGTTTTAAAAGCAGGATCGTTTCTCGGCTTAAAATAATTACACGTTTTATGTGTGAGAACTTTTAGAGAGCTGAAAAGTAGTTTTAGTTGTCTGGGCTTTTTGTTTGTTTGATTGTAAGGCTTTGTGTTTTTTTGTGAAATATTTATGTACAATTTTTTTTTATCAATTTAAGATTTATTCTATTTGAAATCTTTCTATTCAAAACATCTGACTTTTATACTATGAAATTGGAAGGAATTGTTCGGTGAAATTGTTCAGTTATTTAGTTCTATTTGAAATTTTGTGACTCCAACTATTTGCCAGAAAAACCATTTGCATTTGAGGTTTTACAGATGCTGCAATGTCACACACACAATCAGCTGTTATTGTTGAGATGTTTTTTTTTTTTCTTTATTCGTCCTCAATTATCCAAGTCATAAGGACACAGTTGCTGTTCATCATCATCATCATCATTATTATTATTATTATTTTATTTATTTAAAAAAAAATTATAGCAAGATCAGAATGCATTTAAATGATAAACGTTTAATTTTCTGTCATAAATCAAACCTTTTCTTTGTATATTTTTACATATTTAAAAAAAAATCTATTCCAATTTCTACACTGTTTCAATGACAGATTTCCTGAACTTGTCCATTGTGTTCCACTGAGGTGCTCTGTCTGTATTTTTTGTCGGCCCCCCCACACATTCTCTCTCTCTTTCTCTCTCTCTCTCAAACACAGGTTTTGTTATCAGCGAAATGGCACTAAGGAGCTTTCTCCCCCCACACAGTCCCTCACCGGGTGAACCATAAAAGCGATGATGTCATGTCTGAGCCGGAGACTGTGGCCGTTCGCAGTTATCCATTTCTTATTCAGTGTACTTGAATGGCACAAAGCTGAGTGAAAAGGGATTGAGAGAAGGATAGAAACCCCCCCCAAAAAATTTAGCACAGACTATATGTGCACAGTTCCCAATCTGGACCGGTGTGAATGTAAATAAAAGGTTAATAATAATCGAGCAAAGGATACAGCGATAACTCGCCCGAAGGAGACAGGATTTTATTTTTAGCCCATCTGAAAAAAAATCTTTTCAGCCGTACCTTTCCAAAGTGTGCAGACATGGTGTGACGGCAGTGCTGGAGATAGGAGTGGACTGGCTGTCTAAGCACAGTGGTATCACTTCCTTCTCATTACTAAGCCCTCAGCAGGGGCTCATTGGAAGGGCGCGACACATCTCCTTGTCTCAGAGCTACGGTCTGCTCGAAATGACCGTACATCTCAGAGCTGTCCCTTTGATGGTCAGGCTCACTGGTAGGACATCTTCAAGGAGGGCACGAAGGCGGAGGGTGCCGAAGCTGACGTTTTAAGAGTATACAAGGAAAGGGAGTATGCCAGACACAAAAGGCAATGGCAAATATTTAGTGTGAGACAATGGCAAGGCACCATGGGGTTAACTTGTCCTATTGTCTGCCCGTAATTGGAGGAGCGGCACAAGGAGAAAGTCACCAGTCGGTGCTGTTAGTGATCCAAGCTTTGGAAGTTTGGCTGACTCCAAGGAGCTGTAAATTTGTCTCATCCCATAGTCGTCATGTTGCTCTCAAATTGGCCTCAGTAATTTGAGAGAATGATATCACGATATAGAAAGTGTAGAAAGCAGACTTTTGTCAGGTGAAATCATTTTCTTTCTTTTGTCAGACTGATTTATTTATTTAATTAGTACAGCTGGATCTCTATTGAAAAGATGATCTATCATGATGCTTCAATTAATTATTTATTATAAAGACTTTTTATAGTTGTATAGAATCATTCCCTTTCCGACACTTTTAAGTTATTTCGATTTACTCAGTTGTTCTGACAAACTCTGACTGCATTTCATTTTAAAACCAGTAGGTTTTTGCCATAAAAATCTAGATCTGTATGATCGATTTGTATTCATCGATGCTTCTAAGCTCAAATATCGAGATATCTTTATTTTTCCTTAAGTCTCTAATCATTACTAATTCCTTTTTTTGTTAAACACTCATGTTTGTCTCCTTCCAATCCGGTTCACGCACATACTTCCACTTGTCATCTACTTTGTAAGAGTAAATAAACATCTTTGGCCGATTTACTGGCAGGAAAACAGGGTCTGAACATGTGGCCGACGTTTGCATGCATATGCGAGCGGATAAGGCAGAGTCTCATATGACCTTACCAGACCAGACACTGGGGAGTCTCCTCCTAAGGGAGCATGTGTGTGTGTGTGTGTATGTGTGTGTATATGTGTGCACACAGCTAAAGGGCTCTTGTGAGACAGATTTAGAGGCAATAAAGGGGGATCTGGCAAGTGGAAACTTAATACAGCCTGCTGCTGCTATTGTGTACATGAAGTCTCCAGCTGCAGGAGATAGCAGCGTGTGAAGTAATGAGTTGTCTGGTTTTTATATTGACTGGTCTGTTGCTGCGGTCATGGGGCCTATTAAATTTGCTATTGAGAGTGAAAGGATTATGCAGCCAAAATAAATTAAACGGTGGCAATGAATAGATGGGGGAATAAGATGAGGCCTCCTACCTCTCAGCATACCTGCTAATCAGATGAACGTTTTTCTCTCTGTGGCTAAAATAAAATAGAGATTGCTCCTTAACACGTTGCGGTATGTCGGTTATTAAACGTGCCTCAAGAACAAAGCTGTTTGTTATGTCGAGATGTTCAGAAAGTTTACATGTTTTTTTCTTTATGGAGAATCAACTCAGTCTCAGTTGCAGATCATATGCTGAAACCATAACAAAAGCACTATAAAATGCCGATGTAATTAGAAGTGGAGTGATGCAAAAAAAAGTCTTCTCTTTGAGAGGAAATTAAATTGGAGACCCGGACCTTCCTCTGGGTGGGGGGGGATGTCTCTGTTTACAACCTTTGTGATTGGTTTCAATTCTGCTTGGACAGAGAAGCACACATATGCTCGCGCTGGAAGAGCCGACAACCGAACTGAGAGATCTCAAGCTGGAAATGTCTGCTGTCTGACGTGAGCAGGATGAACTCAGTGCCCTGGTGTTTAGGGATCATGGTAGTGGGGGGGAGGTTGTTGGTCTGAGTCCCCAGACTGTGCGGTAATCAGATCGGCTCTTAATGGCTGCTGGGGTCTATTTGAGCCCCCTGGCCCCAGCTACGATGAAAAGCAGTGCATATTGGTTAGCTAGAGTTTCAGTTGACAGCCTGGGCCTGTGGCGGCGTTTGTGAGTCTTCTATGTGTATTTCGAAATGATAGGGCACTGATGTCATGCTGCTATTTTGCGTTCGTGTGCCATGCAGACGCAGCCCTGCGGTGGGCACATGGGGTCAGTGCTATACTTGATGAAGACTAAAATGGCCATCAAAATAATTATAACTTAATTGCATCATGGCCCTATGTTCATTCCGACTCGAGCTTAATTCGCCGGTTAAAGCCGGCGTGTTGCTATTTTAGTTGGTCGCAATCCGGTGTGACTTCTTGGTTTTTTTTACAAGAAGAAAATAAATGGGCTGTTCAAGAGGAGGCGGGGCAACAAATTAGGGGATGTGGTCTTCAAAATCCACCAAGGCAAGAAGATTTTAAAAACAGTTTTGGTCCAAAACTGCATGTGACGCTGCATAAGTTTAACGACTTCATCGTCTCGTCTTTTCAAACCCGTTTTTGTCACTGGTCACTGTTAGTCATTCCTCTTCAGCATAAACAGGCAATTCTGCACAAAAACCTAATAAATCTAGAAACAACAACAAATAAATATAAATAGAACAAGCAATGCAGTAGCAGTTTCAGCACGGGTTATGCTGATTTTAAATGAAGTGAAATTGTGTTTTGTTCTTTGAGCTGCTAAGCAGATTATATAGAAACAGGATATACAGGGCTTTACACAGCTCTCCTGGATTGTTAAGCAAAAAAATGATGTTTAAACCCCATCTTTCAACATGTTAAACAAATGCCTGCGTGTAATGCAATCAGTCATGACTGAAGATGGCAAGAATTTCTCTGTTCCGATACTGTAACCTTGACTATTAACCGATATCAATACTAATCCAGTAAATTTTTTTACATTATTTTTGTAAATGAAGCACTCCACAGTGAAACTTTTTCACACAACGAAATCATTTACATTGTAAATACAATTCGTTCTAAATACAATCAAATCAATCTGAACTAAAGGAAAGCCACTCGAGCGTGTAAATATTTCTAGTTCACATAACGATAGTATTTTTTTTAAACGCAGTTCTAGTTTTTGGTGTTTGTTTCAGGATCCGATATCCAATATGTTTTCTATGATATCCAATCCTCCAGTTATTGCTGGTATCAGACCGATCCTGGTATCAGATCCTGTCATCTTAAATCATTAGTACAGAGGTGAGGGTTCACATCTATTGATACTCGATCTATCGCATACTTGTTTTTGTTTTCAAGAATGAAACATTAATTATAGCTGATAGGATGTTTAAGTTCTAGATCTGGACCTCACATACATTTTATATCTTTTTTTTTTCTCGACTCGTTTATGACACTACCACAGAAATGTCAAACGTAAAATACGGTGAATATCATGGAATCTGAAAATATTATGTTCTGTGCATTCTGTCAGCCAGCTGCTTATTTCTGGCGTTAAAAGGCGATATATTTTATATATTGCGTAAAACCTTGTGGTACGTTATTATGAAAACGCTGCTGTGTCGCACCGCACGTGGACCTGAGCCGATTTGTTTGGATATCATAGCAGCATGGTAATCCACACCTCTTAACAGTACAGTCATTACAATTTAATCCGTTTTTAACACATTCGCTTTATCGCCTGCACTAGCGGTCATGATGATACCAAACGATATACAATGTGGTGGTTGTGTGCTTTATTATCACACAACTAGCACCTCAGCATCCAGAGCACTGTAGCTGAGTCTCATTGTTCTGTTAGCATAGCGATGAATTTTTACATTCAGGAGAATTAATGATGTTTGAGGTTTAATTTGCTGTACAATCAAGTACAGTAGTGTATTTGAGTACGAACGGTACAGTGCACCCCCATGTCATAGTTTGGAGTTTATCTCAGGGTTACATATGAGATATTGTATCCTTTAAATGACAGAGTCCTAAAGAGAATGTGACTGTTTTTAATAGTAATAATCGAGGAAAGTCTGTGAAGTTTAACTTAATTTTTTTGTCTTTGTAATTTTTGATTAAGTAAGCTTTGACCGTAAGTCAAACTAGGCCTGATTTTTGAGTGTCAGATTTGGCCCAGGCCTCCTTTCACCATCTCAGAGGTGTCAGTCAGTATAGTGGCCGCATTAAATTCATAATTGAATGACACTCTATTGGTGCCGTTTTTAATTTGACTTATTGAGAATGCTTGTCTTGGGGTTTCCTCCGGGTACTCCGGTTTCCTCCCCCGGTCCAAAGACATGCATGGTAGGTTGATTGGCATCTCTGGAAAAATTGTCTGTAGTGTGTTTGTGTGAGTGAATGATAGTGTGTGTGTGCCCTGCGATGGGTTGGCACTCCGTCCAGGGTGTATCCTACCTTGATGCCCGATGACGCCTGAGATAGGCACAGGCTCCCCGTGACCCGAGGTAGTTCGGATAAGCGGTAGAAAATGAGTGAGAGTGAGTGAGAATGCTTGTTTACACAACCCTCATTCATGAGTTCATCCTTCATTATGGAGCAGCATTTTCACGAAATTGTCCTCAGTCTACAATGAAGGCAGACTTGGGGGTTATACAGAGATTTAACTATTGTGTTGTTGGCTAAAATATATAAAAGTTTAAAAGTGTTAATTCATGAGATATTATACCTGACATTAATGATGAGATGTGTATATGGAAAACGGAGGAAGTTTGAAAGCCCTCATTTCTGTGCACGATCATCTATACTATCTTCTACATGGTTATTTTCAGTCAGTGCGCTGACCCGACTCTGAGACGTCACTTTCAAAATTCCACTTTCTTTATTTTTTATGTGTTCTTTCACTTCAGCGTTGTGTTTCCTGTGATTGAAATGAATAAAATATCACACCGCACCCCGCCTACCTTCCTGCAAGTGATGGCTTCACATCTGCATGCTCGTCTTAAAAGGAAGCAGAGACGGTCCTCCTGCCTGTGAGACAGGAACAGTCCCTCTGGACTGCAGTATAACATTGTTGAATAAATTGATAGGAAAAGAAAGTGGTGGCAGAGGTTTGGTGGTTTACTCACGTTATCGGTCGTTTCGACCAGAATTAAAAAAAAAATATAAAAAAAACAAAAAAAAAACAAACAGCAGAGGTGCGTTCAATTCCTCCATGTTTTCCTGCTTTCTGTATCGCCAACATGTGTTTTGCTTCCCCTGTCTCCCCACAGGAGCTAGGCTTTGATGAGGCAGTTAGAGGAAGCTGGGTTGCGTGTGCGAGGCGTTCCCCACGCGTCATTGTCTGTTCACACCCTGAAAACTATGTATCATCCAGCTTGTATGTGTGTGTGTGTGTGTTTGTGCACACACATGTGTACGCGTATGACAAGCTGCTCGTCTGACATTGGGATTGACCTGCGGGTGTGCATGTGCTAGAGCTTAGAGCGCTCAGGAGGGGGTGTGTGAAGTAGAGGTTATGTGTGTGTGTGTGCGCGTGTGTGTGTGAGCGTGTGTGCCATTTTGATTGTGCATATGGCAGAAGCAGTTGTGTTGTTTGAGAAAGGGAGGGGTGATTTGGGTGGGTGGGTTGGGGGGGTATTCTGAACACAAAGCAAAGAGGGATTTTTTTTTTTCCCCGAGCCTAAGTCTCCCAGCATGACTTCCTGGGTGACGGGATCTCACACGTTCATGCAGCGATTTTATTAAGCATTGATATGCTAATGGAGGGCAAAGGAGGAGCAGATTCTCACATAAACTTGATCTGGCCATGAATAGCAGCCTGCTTGGCCTGACCCCTGACCACCCGGGCCTGAGTGTTGAGGAGAGATGAAAAGCAAGCACATTCCTCGGCTTCTCTCTCTGACACACACACACTCCGTCTCTCTCTGCGACAGCGAGCCATTCTCAAAGACCTGAAACATCACTTCATTCACTATTATTTCTCTAAACTTGCTTTTAGTTTCTCCATCTTCATTTTATTCCTTTCTTTCTGCTTTTCTTCCTTTTTTGTAGCCTGAAGGATTACACAGAAATTTCTCCACCGATTTAATTTGGATTTTAAACATGTCTTAATAAGGACATTTACATGCATTTGCGCTCCTCTTTTTGTCAAAACCATAAAAAAAGGTAATTAAGTCAGCTTAACGTAACACAGTACGTTATGATTTTCTCCCATTCGCTCAATTTCTGCTCATTCTTTTTTCTGTTGATTTTCTGCTCCCTGAAACAAATTATCTCTGCATTGTAAGTGTGAGATTTTAATAGTAATTCCATTATCTGTAATTTAGATCCACAAGCTTTAAAACCACACTGACAGTTTATTAATAGTTCAGCTCCTGGGATAACAGGAACATGTCAACTGGGTCGGTTTTATATAAATTTTTTTTGTTGTGTTTTCTTTTTTTTTTTTTTTTTTTTTGTCATGCATGCCTCCTTCATAATCTCCCCTCAGGGTGCTAGTCTCCTGCCGGCCCAATTGCACGGCTTGCACCAAATAAGATTTGTCCTGCTGGATATAGAGCACGTATTATCAATGCCCTGCCACATTACATTTTACTTTATGATCGTGTTAATCAGTGTCAAAATAAGCATGTGTTTTTTTTTGTTTTGTTTTTTTCGTTTTTTAATAAACTACTTGAAGTAGCTGCTTAGGTTTAAAAGGGTTCTTGAAAATCATATTCTTCTAGTCTTTACTTTGATGATTCATTTCTCAGTATGTCTCCTCAACCTCATTCTTAAACAGTGAATTATATGGATATATAAAAGGAATTTAAAAAGATTTATCTAAAAAGAAGCAGTTGTTTAGTCAAGTTTAAATAATCAGGTTTCTAATCGAATAAACTGATAGATATCGATATCACGTTCTGCGCTTATTTATCTTTTATCTTTCTTTAACGTCTTACTAACGTACTATATGATGAGTGACAGTAATATTGTGGTCTATTAGCCAGAATGAGGTAAATGGGTTTGCCTTACAGTCATTTTGAATGAGGACACTCTGTTGTTTCTCCATTAGCCTCGTTTAAAAGGGAAACGTTGCAATGGAATAGGCAGATGGGACGCTCGTTTACTCACTCGTTTATGAACCTGAGTGTCTTTGGGAATGTTTTGTTCCTTTATTAACAGTAGAGCCTTTGTGTGTTCCGAGTAATTTTTTTTCATTCAGTCCACAAAAAACACACACACACACACACGATATTGCACACCCATGGATTACAGACCAAATGTCTGGAAGCAGCATTAGCATTAAAAGAAACAACAACAAAATAATTTATTTAGTAACTAACCAAGTGACCTGATTAAATGTCTGCGTAGTCAACTAACCTTTGTATTTAACAATGACATTCACTACAACGCTAGGTCATATAAACACCTGGCTGTTAGATTCTGACTCTTCTTTAAGCTTTAAAGTAGTGGAATAATAATAAAACAGAAACAAGAATTAAATACGTTTAGTCGCAGGCTGTATGGTGTAAATGTCTACATAGTCAACTAAATAATTCATAACCAATTTAAAATTTTACAAATGTATTATTTTAGTCGGAAATTTAGCACTAGCACAACATATTTACTAACAGACCAAATGTCCAATTCTAACAAAACTAACAAAACTGATTCTTAATTCATCTTACATTTAAATAACGACTTCATTTCATCTCAGAATATACAGTAATCAGTTGAGTCAGAGAAAAACCACAGATAAAGTAAAAGTAAAAATTTGTAGACTAGCTGTCAGTTTTTAATAGCGCTTTTTATTGCTACCTTGTGATACCTGATCTTACATTCTGAAGCTTATTCAAAAAAATTATTTGATGATAAAGGTGTGGACGCTTTTATAAATAATAAAAATATGTATGAATATGTATAAAAACTAGCACATAACAGTTATAAAAAATAACCCGTTATCTAAAATAGACCAAACAACCTGACTAAATCTCAGAATCCGAGAGAGAATCTGATTCATTTAGTTTACATTTAAAACCCAGTTTTCTTACATTCGTCCACAGTAAAGAAGTAAAAGAGTAAAAGAATCACGTTTGTTAAATTAGTATCAATTAATAACAATAGTCAACATCAAGGATCATCATCCTCAAAGAATGTGGAAATGTTTTAATACGTTAGAATAAAATATTTTGGCAAAAAAGAGATTTAAATCTGTTTAGTCACATAGACTAAATGTCTAAATGTTCAATATACCGATTCTTAATTTAAATTTTTATAAATCTCTTATGTTCTTACATTTATTTAGGCTTGAATTATTATTATTATTATTATTATTATTATTATTATTATTATTATTATTATTATTGTTGTTTTTTTAAGGGTCACTAACAAGCACATCATCATTAAAGTGTGTGTAGATGTTTTATGTCTAATAATAATACATTAACTGAAATATCTTGAAATATATTTGGCTCTTAATAATAATAATAATAAATCATTTGTAAATGTAATAATAAAAAAAAAGCACTCTTTTTTAATCTCTGACACTTTTTTTGTTTTGATGTTTGTATATTATATTAGTATAAATCAATAGTAAACATTACCATGAACGATTGTGAAGGTTTGTTTGTTTGTTTGTTTGTTTGTTTTTTGCCTGTTTGTTTTTTATGACTGTAATTAATTTGGTTCACATCATGCTTATCGTCGTTTAGCCTGAATGAACTGAAATGTTGGTGTGGATTTACATATGAAAGTGGCACCATCGGATCCCGCGCTGCTCTTTTAATCCGAAATAACGTTCCTTTCTAAACAAAGCTGATTTCAGCTGTTTATTTTGCTACCATTTGAACCTTTACGTACGACAATAGCCCATTAGTCGGCTATGCAGTAGGTAAGTGAGGTAATGTTGACATTAGAGCTCGTGTAACGGCGAGACTTGTGTTGTAATGCGTGCGTCTCTGCGGGTGCTTCATGCACATGAATGCGTGTGGGATGTGCAGGGGGAAAGAGGGAGGGCGATTCCAAGTGACACCATCATTATGGATCCACAATCCTTCTCTGGATGGGAGGGCAGTGTTAGCCCGAGTGAATATGACACCTTGAGTAGTGCCTCTGGACATTATATACCCAAGGGGAGGACTCGCATTCATAGTTTCTTTTTTTTTTTTTTTTTCCTCCTCTTATTAGTAATGGCATCCTTGGGTGCTCTAGCAGGTCTGTTTATCATTGAGGATTTCATAATGCCTGACTCTCTGCTCGAGTCCGTGGACGTGTGCCAGGATGCTGTGTATATTCTGTCCACTTTAGCACAGGAACAGAGCGATCAAATCATAATAATATGGCTTTTAATATGTCAAGGTATCTGCTTTCCGATTTCAATTTAATTCTGTGTATAATTCATTTGGATTTTTATTTATTTATTTATTTATTTATTTATTTAATAGATTGGTGTCTTTGACGTTTCTTCAGTCATTTTAATATCAAATCGAAATGACTTGGTTTCATAACAATGCACAGAAACTTGTATTGGATTATAACCTCCTTATAAACAATCCTGTTTAACAATAAAATGATCATCATATTGATTAATCATAACTATTGTCTATAACTATTTGATGAATGTTTACTATAAATTTGTTAGTCTTGGTATAAGTCCATATATCATCAAAAGCACTTATCAACACATTTTACTCTCATTTTCCTATGAAATTTCAACGGATCCCAAGCTCAGGGCTAAATATTACTTCATAAGAAATATAATAAATAAATAAAATTCCAAAGCTGTTTTGCATCCAGCTTAAAATTGCACAAATTTAGTTCAGTGATGGATGTTTGTGAACTGTTCGACTGTTTGTACTCGTTGTATTCTATGAGTAAAAAATTGTGATTTATAGTAAGACTTTAATAAACCGATTTATTCATTTGAATGTAGATTTTCGTTTACTTTGAATTTCTAGGCTAGTTTGTGTTCATGAGCAACAGAGAACATTTCAGTTTTGAAACAAAAATCTACTTGGAAAAAGGAAAATGAAAGAAAATTAGGAAATACTAATATTTTGGGTTTGGGAATTGCTTGCAGTCATTCAGACTCCCTCTAATTAACATCCTGTCATGAATAATCTACTTGTAATATTAGGATGTTGTCCAACCTTATTATTTATTAATTGTGGCTCATTCAGATTTGGTGGAAAAAAAACCCTGCAATCTACATTTTTAACTCATTTTGATCTCTCTGGATCTATGTAGCAGGTTGGCCTTGAATATATTTAGAGCTTAGACTAGTTTTGATTTATTCTGCGGTCATGCCATCCTTCCTCTAATGGAGCTAATGTGATGGATGTGTGGAAACTCGAGTTAATGTGTTTAGCCGTGTCTGACAACCACCGTGTTTCTAAAGTGCGCCAGTGACGCGGGACACACAGGAACGGCTTAGACATGGAGCTTTCATGCTCTCTGACCACTTTTTCCGCCTTTGTTCCGACGCAGGTTTAAAATGCGTGCTGCTCTTATTCTGGATTTTTTTTCCTCTGGATTTAGGTTTTCTGTGGTGAAAACAAACAAAAAAGAAAAAGGTCGAACGGATCTAGCATTTTATATCCACTTTAATAACTGAAAATTTCTCCTTGGATTGATAAATATACTGTACGGATAGAAAAAGCAAGAAAATCTGAACATTTTTGAAGTACAGAGCATTTATTGTGCTTGATGTTTTTTTTAACCCTCAACATAAAGTGACATTTTCAGAACTATTAGGTTTTTAAAATCAACCAACCTTTTGCAAAGAACTCTATCTTGAAGAATATCTAACAGTTAAAATATTATCATTTAAATGAAATAAAGAACAGAATTCGGTTGATTTAAATTAGGCAAAGCTTTATGTATAAGTGTATTTATAATTTTTATTAACCCTATTTGGATTGTAAATATTGGTGGCAAGTAGATCACAGTCTCTGTCTATATAAACATGACAACAGCCTTTTAGATTGTTGTAGTTATAAAACCTTTATATGGCAATTAATTAATTCCTTTTACAAATCCAGTGTAATGACACAAGCTTTAATGTACACTGCAGCTGAAATTCTGAATAAGAAATCAAATTTTAAAATTGTACTTTTCACTGCCATGCTGCCGACGAGGGTTGGAATCCTCCCCATCTTTTAGGAACACAGTTTCACTTCGTTATGTTTCAAAGTCGAGCAGCTTAAAGACCATTGCTCTGCTCATTTTCTGCTTCCTGGGAACAATAACATTGTCTTCTCACTTCACTGCTCCTTTTCCTTCTCTTGCCTTTGAATTTGCTCACTTTCAGCCGGGGGTCTTTCCTCCTCCCGCGCTCCCTTATTCCCGACCTCCATGGTAACGTGTCATGGTGACGGAGCGCGGCGTCGCCTCCGTCAAAACACGTTTTTAAATGCAGCGTAGATGTTACCATCAGGATTTCTGTACTGTTCATTTAAAATGATTTTATTAACAACTTCATCTGCAGTAACTTTTGTTTAAGCAACCGATTAAAAAAATATCCTGAATGAATATTAAGAATGTTGGAAAATGCTTTAAAAAAACAAAAAATAAAGTAACGCTAATGCCGGAGAATATCACAGTGTTAAAATTAGGTGTGTAGCAGAAATTTAACTAAAATAATTTGCTGGAGTAAATTTACATTATGTGCTTTAAAAGTACAGATTAATCTACAATTGTAAAATAGATTTAATATGGTAAAGTTAGTCTGTGTGTGTGTCTGTGCCTCTTTATATTTAAACTAGGAAGTGTCCTAGAGGACACAGTGGATATGATGTCATATTTTGCTTACAGTGATTTGTGTGGTCTTTTTTTTTTGTTTCGTTACATTTTGTTAAAAATATTTCCGGTACAATTTAAAGAAAAAGCAACAATATTACAAAAGTCACATTTTAAGATCTTTTGCACGCTTTGCATAAAGTTATTTATTACACTTTAGCACTCGTTACTAAAGTATAATAGCATATATATTCTGATATCAAATTGTTATCCGTAAATTATAACTATGTTTTATTAAAATGTTTTAAACAAATTATAATTTCATTTATTTATCTATTTACTTTGTTGTTGTTTTTTTAAACGGACATTGGGATGTTCGGGCAAGATTTTGAGGAATGAAACCTATTAAAGAACAGTCATGATTTGATTTACGATTTTCATTAATGTTGAATAAACTCAGATGTGTTCATCTGCTTGTTATTTTTTAAAAACAGAGCTTATTAAAAACAGTAATAAAATCTTTTGTACAGAGCAGCTGTACCTTACAGATGAGTTCTGAATCAAAAAGATGACTAGCAACAGTAATTGAATACATAATTATGTCTTATAATGAAATGTTTGTTTAGGTGTCACAAGGAATTTAAAAAAATTGTGTGTGTATATATATATATATATATATATATATATATATATATATATATATATATATATATATATATAAACAAACTTTATGTAATTAATTAAATGGGGAATAGTAAGAGGAGCAGGCCACTTGGCTGGTCCTTACCGGAGGAGGAGGAGGAGGAGGGTGGAAAAAATGCTTGCTAAGCTATCTGTATCACACATGCACCGACAGAAGGTTCGATATTCATTCGATCGATGAATGAAAAGGCACAATGGCGAAATCAGACAGGGCTCCTTTTCAAATCGGCGTCTCTGACGTCCCGCAGTCCGCAGTCTCACGCCTGCAGCCGGAGAGCAAGGGTTACATCAAGGCTGCTCCCTGGACCGTGCAAACGAAGTCTAGACCAATGACCTGCTCGATGACTGCCCCTATTGAAGAGCAGACAAGTTCGCTAGGGAATCAAGAAAAATCGAGGCGGGACCTGCTTTTTGAATCGGGGTGCAGCCCTGTGACCACCAGGAGGTAAGAGGAGGCATCTGCTTCCATGGTTACGGGCCAGGGCATGAAGACCTCGCTATTCAGGAGCCTCTGGTTCTCATGCTCCCGCCGAGGCAATGTCACGCATTTTAAGCGGACGAGGACGGTCCAGGACAAACTCCGCAAACAGCATGGCAGCTTTTTGAGAGCAAAACAAAAATGATAGCACATGGCAGTTTTGTGGGGGGAGAGAAGGAGGAGGTACAGAGGTATAGTGTGTCACATGATCTCAGTGATACCAGTTTCTCATTTTAGAAGAAGATATTATCCGTGGAGGGAGATTTGTCCGTCTTTGGGAGGTTTCTTGTTTGTTTGTTTGTTTGTTTGTTTGTTTTGAATATTTGGCTTTCTGAATTTTGGATATCATATGTTGTTTGGCATGAATTGGAAATGAACACGGTGTTTATATTGTTTGTTTAAAAGTGTGTCTTATTTTCTTAATCATATTACCTTAATTCTTTCATGATATTTGGTTGGTTTAACACCTTGAAATTACTTTTTATTCAGTTTGTTGCTGTGACACCTTTTTTTTAAAGGTTGTCATATTTTAAGTCTTTCTTTAAAAAATGAAAGAAGAGCAAACATATTTAACGCCTGGCTTCTTGTGGACAGCGTGCGTTTAAGGTTCAGGGGGTTTGTGACTGTGGGGGAAGTGTTGGAACGTTGAATTTGGTCATGCAGCTGACGCTCGCCCTCCCAGAGTGAAATGCAGAGCGGACAGATGGCCGTCTTCTAGGAAGGGCTCAGGGCAGCGGATTTGCTCCCGGATCGTGGGAAAGTCTTCGGCTGAGTTCACCTGCTCGCCGACCAGCGGCAGGATTAATATGGAGATGAAATGAACCTCGGTGCAGTGCACAAAGAGGAAAAGATCTGCAACACAGGGCAGATCTCAGGACATTACTCGCATTTAGCTCATGTGGCTGGAATGGTGGGTTTTTAAATGTGGAGCTTAAGAATAGGAGCTCAGGGAAGGGATTTGTTATGATTATATTCTTCTTGTTATTCAAAAAACCTGTTTGCTTCTCCTTGACATTTCTGAAAGAATATACAGTTCAATATTTTAGATTTGGTTACTGGAAATGTTTCCACTACAGCTTTATTTTAAGAACACAATTAACCTAAATATGACTATATTTATACATTTAATAGGTCTTTATTTTTTAAAACTTCAAAATAGTATTCTTTTTTTAATTTTATATATTCTCAGTTGCTTTTTGTGTATTATTTTTCCAAACATATTTAAGCACCAGCGCTACGTTGGATTTAATGAGGCATAAAAAGAGGAATAAAAATTATCTGGTGTTTTTTTTTGTTTGTTTGTTTTTTTTTCTTCAGAAGACTAAATAAGAATAATAATAAGGAGAATAAAATTAACTGTGAACTGGACAGCAACAAACACATTACTTCAAATTTGTAGAACACAAAGATTATACAAGACCGCCTTTTTGAGAAAGGATGCTTGTAAATAAATAAAAGAAGACTTCCTTTTTTTTACGGATTAGCTGCGATTCGAGGATATTTTGTTATTATTTCTTTTCTGGGTTAGTTGTTTTTTTTTTTTAACCCCCAGGGGATGGAAAAACATAACAATATCAAGTGATTTTACAGTAAATTAATTTCAGATGAATTAAATAACATTTTACAATGACTGAATATGCCTAGTGAGTCATTTTATTCAGCTTCCTGTTCCTTTAAAATAATTAATGATGCACATTATATATCATTCTAATAATATTTTTGTCCTGATATGAGCTAATGATATATTCATCCTCAGTTTATCATCTCCATGCTAAAAAGAAATAAGATTAAAAGGAAAGTGTGGATTAATATTTAATCATCAAAACATTTTGAATATTTAAAAACATGAGTAAATCCAGCTAAGTGTAAGTGATAACCGCACCTCCATGAACGTCCCCAGTGGCAGTGTCATTAGGTGTTTGTTGTGGTCCTGGGTAATGGGGCTGAAAAAGGCATCTGTTGAATTCGCCGTGTGTCGTCGAAAAGCCTGTAAAACAGGAACTTGTAGACTGATGCGAGGTGCTTTTGGCTCCACTCTTCTATTTTTTTATTTTTTTATTTATTTTTTTTTTATAATTATTTTCCTTATTTGAAAAGATGAACCTGGCAAGAGATCAGGAATTTGTGCCAAAAGGGATTAAAGGTGAGGACAGAGAGGACTTTGTTAGCAGAACCACAAGAGGAAACTTGTCTTTGTGCAATCTGTCAGAGTCCCTCATGTTTCATAAACTATCTGAAAAGCAGAGGCGTTCGTCTGATCTCAGTTTAAGAGTGCCACTGGTTAGAGTCAAGAGCACTCCAATGGGGCCACAAGATCAAACACAAACATTAGCCTGCCCATACAATGCTGTTTAATGATATAGTGCTTGACTCGCTGTGTGAATTTGATATATTTCAGGAACGTCCAGCAAAGCTTCCCAGAGTTGTGCTTGGAAGCCGACAATGATATGGCTATGAAATGTAAACCAGTGCTTTAACCACTGGATTTTTTTACTAAAATTAATTCAGTAGTTATATCGTTTCATGCAAATACAGCATTCTTTTTTATTTAAAAAAACGTTTTTTTTTTTCTTCATAGGTCTAGTCTTGTTAGCCCAGAGCAATGCAGTTAGTTAGCTGACGGTCCCTGTTTAGAAAACCGTGTGTTTGGGAGCTGGGAGGGGTTGAGCTCTGCACCACCTTCGGGATTGTCTACAGTCGCTAGAGATCTAGGTCTGGTTTGGAGCAGGATAAGGACAAGGTACTAATTGGGTTACTGGGCCTCATTAGCCCTCTGCTTGTCCGTTCCTATATAAATATACACAGAGACTGTCGGAGTCATGGCTTTGCTGACCTGTTCACGTCACGGACTATTTTTAAAATGGTAATTTGCCATTGGTCTCAAGGCCAGGCATCATTCATCACCGAGGACAGAAGTGCAGTAATTACACCAGTGTCATGTTTATCTTGCATAGGGTGTAGAGTCGTTCCCATAATAACTAGTGTCTGCCAACTGTTGAAGTTTAATATCATTTGACAGTTATCATAGATAAAACTCTGTGTCTGCTGCTGGATTATCGAGAGGTTGAGTCAATGAGTCAAGATACCTTTTGGCAGGAAATGCTTTTCCAAAGCATGTTCATGACATGTAGAGACAAATGCCATGCAGCTGTCTGATTGTGTGTAACAATACTCCAGCCTTCCCAGATGTAGTTCAGTTCTACAAACATGGTCAATACTGTTTATCTTTTGGGGTTGCACTAGATGAGATTTCCATCATGGGTTTACAAATTTAAATATTTTGCACACACATTTAAAAATTAAAGGTTTTAAAGTGAAAAAATATCTTCTTATAAATATTGTCTGGATTTATGTTGTAAATTGTAACACACTGAAAAGTTTTGGAAAGTTCCAAGACAGCACGACCGATGCTAGTTTGAGAAGTAGAATGATGTCACTTGACATTACATACTTCACCTTTAATGTTTTGTTTATGAGCATGCTTTAAGAATAATACAGACCCAAGGAAACAACCAGGGAGGATCAGTTGCAGTGGTGTGTAACCCATTTAAGTTCTTTGTTCCAAACAAAGTGGCCCCCCAGGGTACGTGACACTTGTCTCAATGGCCTCTTATGTGGGATTTAATGGGTTAACACCAAACAAAAGAGGCTGAGAACATGTAACACAGCAGGGGGACCCAGTGGTAACGCCATACAGCCACGATTTTTAAACCAGTCAGTTCCTGTTAACTTTGCTTACCCTATACAGAGGTCTGGCGAACAAACCACATGTTGGATCAGAAACACATTTCACCATATGCTGGACAAACATAAAGTGTAGATTACACTCTAATATGCGCTCGAAGAATAATGAAAAGCAAACATTTTCATTTTGGTCTAGAGAACGTAACAAAAATTAAAAAACTTCCTTTTCAGTTTCAATTCGGCAGTTCCACACCGTGCAGTCGTATCAATGCTTAGTCCAGTCGTATTTTTTTTAAAAAAAAGCAGGAAATCTGAAGAAGTTTACACTTGGGGACCGGTGTTGCTCATTGTTCCTTAACGTGACTCAGATACTAACTTTACCCAAATATCCAAAATCTATGACACAGTGGTGTGTGTATCATGATTTTCCAGAACTGCATGCAGGGTGTAATTTGAGCAAATCTGATGGTGGGCTGTGAAGTGTTATTGTGAATCATTATTTGTGCTTTTTTTTTTTTCTTCAACAAGCAGCACTGTCATATCTTACTGTTGCTCTATGATCAACAGTGTCCTTTCACCTGGGTTTTTGTCTTTATAAAACACTAATTTGCGCATATAATAGCTACCTAGACTGTTTACATCTTTCTCAGGCTGAGAGAAGTTCATTGTTTTCCTGTTCTATAAATGCAAAGCAATTTTGGTTCCGCAAATTTCCTTCATAGCACAGAGGAGAATTATAATTACGCCTTTGTGTGTCATTCATGCTGTGGTTCTCCGACCATTTTGCTGAGTGGACAACATCTCAGGCGGTGGGAAATGCCAAAGGTTTTTTTTTTATACTTAATTCTGTTCATCGTAGCGGTAGAGGGATGCGGGTTAGTCATGGGGAATTTAAATTAGGGTACTTAAATGGACAGTAGAAAGAGGCAGGCCATGAAGTAAATGTAAACAGCATAAATAGTGTAGGGGTGTATGTTTATATGACCTGGTGTTTATGAAGCTCATAATTTTATATACCGTAGTTTACATTTAAAAGCAAATTTCATTCGCCTTAACTGGGATTGAGGTGAACAAACAAAAGCTCCTTAGGGTCTAGATAGAAACTTGGGTATCAGTATCTTCAGTAGTTCATGAATTATATTTGCTGAATACCTTCACTTAATTAGAGCTGTGTTTTTTAAGGTGATTGTAATGACAATACTGTTATTCTGTGGATTTCTACGGAACACGCGATTATTTCTTACAATATTATATTTGTCTTAGAAATGCATAAAATGACCGTTTTTAACGACCGTAGATATCTTTCTGCATAACCAAACGCAGATTTGAGGGAATTTAGATCAAAGAAGCATTCTTAATTTTTTTTTTTGTATAATCATTACTTAATTGGCTAGCAACTTTTATTTGTGTAGTATTATCTGTGTATATTAGTTTTTAGATAGATGAACGCCTTATGCAAAAGTTTGCATTACGACACCCTGAATAAAGTAATTAAAAACTCGCCATCATTCAGATTTATTTCAACTGTCCAGTTCGATTACGGCAATTCACTTTCAGTCCATGGTGGATGCCATTTTTATTGATTTCTAGAGTGTTTATAAAGTCACATAGAAGAGTCTATATTTACTTTCTCCAAAGTCAGATGCTTGAAATTCATAATGCATCGATTGGTTTTCTACTGTTAAGAGAACAAGTCGCTCCACTTGAGCAGTATTGTTCCAGGTAATCAATGCATCCTGTTCACAACATGATTAAGCCTCCAGTTTTAATTGAATGTGTTTTTTTATTACTTACTCAAAAAAAAAAAAAAAACTCAAAGTCATGTCTTGTTCTATTGAACAGGGCTTAAGAGAGACCTTGGGTTGGTTGAGCCCCTCAAAGAGATGCCTTCCTTTCTCAAAGCCGGCATTAATTAAATTAGCACTACTCATGCTGTGACATTGTTATCAGGGACTTCCCTTTTAATGGACTGATTTCTCACCACTAATAGAGCCTTGACTAATCCGGGTTGTCCCCAGACAGGGAATTTTGGGGTTAAAAATATATAATACAGCTGTAGAACTTGTGGTTCGTTATTTATGTATTTTTTATATCTGCGCTTTTGACCAGGAAGATTAGTCTGCCTAGCAACACACAGTGAAGTGAAGATTTTCTTTGTGTGGAAATGACAGGAATGCAGTGGAGTGGCGGTTCTTTCCTCCACCGGCATCCGATTAACTTATGACGTTGACTGTTGTTTTAACGATGCATTTAATGGAGTAATTTGGTCAGCTAATCACCTGCGCTCCTATTGGCCATGTGTTTTCAATATGAGCTGTGCACCAGCTCTCTCCTTCCCTTTTCCCTTGTCAACAGCCCGGTTTCTGTGTTCGTCCCCGCCCACAGGAGGCAGCTGCAGCCAATGAGGCTTGCTGAAAAACTGCCTGTTTAGTCTGGGCCCGCGCTACTCGAATTGATTGGCAGTCGGGTCAAACAAAGTCATTTTCTTGGCTCGTTGCCTGGCAAACCTCTGCAAGCATTTAAGGAAAGGTAGAAGGCTTTCCACTCTTTCCACCGGGAAACTGAAGGTCTCTTTTTCAAAGACGTACCTTGCCCTCCACCTTTCTTTCTTCTCTCCCCACAGAGCTTTAACCCAGAAAATTATGGAGCTGGAAGCTTTTTACTAAATTACATTCAAAGAGCCGCATGTGCAACTTGCTGCATTTTATTTTCAGCTAAGAAGAAGCACAGTCCGAAATACATATTTTAGCAACTCCACCAGCAACTCTTTCCTTTTTTCTCCTCCGTTTTGTTAGAGCGACCGAAGCAGATCATGTTCTCACGTTCAGGGCTTGCAGAAAGATTGTTTGTGTGTGCGCACAACCTGAATAACCATCACAATGCAAAAACTCTACTTCTTTAACCTGCGCATTGCTCTTACCTTGCTCGAGGCGATATTAAATTAGCAGTGATGAAGCTCCCCACTGCAAATCTTTTTGGCTTTGAGACAAAAATAACACTTCCTCCCTCATGAGCCCTCTAGAATAAGATGCGGATATAACGTTCCTCAAGAGCTTATATCTGGTCGTACAGGCTTTCAATGAAGATTAACAAGGCATGTAAAAATAATGTTTGACATTTCGTTTTCACCAGGAGTGATCCAGCTCAGAGACGCTGGATGTGCGTAGTTGACTGCAGTAAAATGTAGGCTCCATTCCTGCTTTTTTTGTGCATCTAAGCAATAAAGCAGTTTAATATTGTATTCGATAGTTCACCATATCTGCCGACATTTTTGGATTATATCAATAAATAACCACAGTTAAGTAAATGTGAAGAGTATCGATCGACTGTATTTTTCTCTGCCTCTGCCACCCCCTGCGCATTGCGCACTTGGTTCGTCCCGATGGTGGCACCGCATTACGCATTACAGGGACGTCTGTCTGATATTCCCCCCTGTCTGGTTTGTAATGGTTTATCCTGTCCTGTGGGAAAACCTTTTTTTTAATACTTTATTTATTTGTTGTGTTTTTTTATTTGGTCCCTGTTGAACTTTGACCCTGAGCTGCCTGATTTTCTGCATATGATTTTTTTTTTTTAAGGGATATTGAAGCTGGGGGGGGACACGAACAAAGATGCGGGTGAACCATTTGGCAGTGTGTATTATAGATTAAGGAGAAAGAGGTACACTTATGGTTACTATTTGTCTTTTTTCACCAGTACTCAAAGGAATAATTTTGGTCAATGGAACATTTGAAGCGGAGGATGCACATAATGCATAATTTACATATGTTTATGAACACAATAAATATGCATATCGGATGGCCTGGAGATGTTTAGATGTTCCACATTTTTTAGTCTTTTATTATTAATCACTATTAATAAAAATCTAAGTTAAAAAAAAACTTTAGCAGCTGCTTTTATTTTTTTAAACATCGGGTCAGTGGACACAACACACTGTTAGAGTTAAAGGAAAAATACAAGTAAGGTGATTTAGAAAGGTGTCAAACTGCCACTAGTCATCAGAACAGCTTCAGTGTTCCTTGGCCAAGTGTCTGGAACTGTACTGCACCTCATAGATAGATAGATAGATAGATAGATAGATAGATAGATAGATAGATAGATAGATAGATAGATAGATAGATAGATAGATAGATAGATAGATAGATAGATAGATAGATAGATAGATAGATAGATAGATAGATAGATAGATAGATAGATAGATAGATAGATAGATAGATAGACAGACAGACAGACAGACAGACAGACAGACAGACAGACAGACAGACAGACAGACAGACAGACAGACAGACAGACAGACAGACAGACAGACAGACAGATGGTATTGTATAGTGCTGTCTAATGTGTTTAATTGGATTGAGATCATATGATTGTGAAGGACATAGCCTCACCAAACCTTTCACTGAGAACTTGTTATTTGAAGGCAGAATTATACTGAAAGACAAAAGTTTATATAGAAATGATTCATCATAGGAGATCTTTGTATTGATTTGCAGTGATGCTTATGTCTAATGGGGCGAGAAATAAATGCCCCTACAAACCAGAGCCACCAATATTTCCTTTAATTTGTAACCCATCTGTATGTTAGGAAAACACACACGTGGAAGTGGTTTTCACTTAAATTAGATTCTGCTCGCTGGTGGATGGCCTTGAATGAGTCATGAGACCTGTCATATGGATGAATTATCGGAATGAACCGTTTGACTTCAGCTTGTTAGTGTGTGGAGCATTGCAGCCAATCAGGATACATGAAGGAAAAACTTCCCAAGATCTCAGGTGACGCTGCAAGTGTTTATCTTAACATGTCTGCACCTTTTGGACAAGTTTCTTCACCGCCACCAAACCCAAACCAGCCTGAACAACTAGTCTTTGTTTTAGATCAACGTTTCACCATCTAGCTTATTTCATGTACTGTCCACTTTATCTTTGTTCTAGTCTTCTTCAGCCACTCAAAGACACGGCTTATTTTTCATTAATCACTCTCAAAGCATATTGTTTGGCAACTGGGAATTTTTCAGTAACTGCAATGAAACTAATAAGACATGTTTGTATTTAAAAGAGAGGAATAGCATAAATCTAGACCTGCTGAGAGGTGCTGTGAGTTTAAGGAGTTAAAGCAGTTGTTTTTGTTGGTTTAGCTTTTCATCATGGTATATCTAATAAAATTGATGAAATTCTCACAAGCCTACTCTTGCAATGATTAGGACAGGTTTGTGTTTTTTTGTTTTGTTTTTTTTTTTATGTGGGGAAGAAACTCCTTTTTCTAGTTTTAGAAATTCTACCGATTCAGTTAAACATCCTTTTTTGTCCTACTTTTGTTCCTCTTAATAAAAATTGCATTTGTAAATTTAGAACACATTTTTATGTAAACAGATTCATGTCTTATACCAGTTGTCTTTGCTGTCACGAGTTGATGGAAATAAACAAAATGCTCTTTGTCCTTGTTCACCCATATTTGAGATATTTCTCCTTAAAGAAGGTGAATTCCTATAATCCCTCCATGGTCTAGGGGCAGTAGGAGCAGAAGAGTGTCCGCTCCGATGCTATCTGCCGACGCAGGCACAAAGCAGACGGGCTCAGGGTAATTGAATCCACATATCGAGTTTTGCGGGCTGGATTCCACAGGGCCTAGGCTTGGCACACATCTCTCTGTGGAATGTTGGTCTGAAAGCGTTGCCGCTGATTCGTTCCCGTTCGGCCCACAAAATAGTCCACAAAATGTTTCTGGAGAGATCTCTCAGATGCTCATCTGTCAGTTAGGGGAAATAAAAAGGCTGGGTGTGTTAGGTCAGAATCAGAAACTCTCAAGCGAACCATTAGACTTATTTATTGCCAGTAGAGGAGGGTACCGAGTTCAAAACCGAGGTGATTTAAGGTTATTGAATGGAATCCAAAGCCTAAGTGGGGCACATGGAGAAAAAAATCAGTAGAATCTTTTGCAGTAGAACTATTCCACAAAGACTTTGTAATCTGTTTGAGATTTGAATGGGATTCTGCCTCATATTCACGGCTCTGATCTAAACCCAGTCATCGATGTCACTTGTGTTAGCTGCATTTATTAGGATTCGTTAAAACTAAAAATAGATCCCAGGACACTTTATCTCCTAAGTCTAACGAATACAGGGCGAGAAATATTAGTCGTGTTCTGTATTTACTGACCTATATTCCCTTTTTTTCCTCTTCTGCTCCAGAGATAAAGATTTGTTTTCATTCTCTAAACACAAAAAAGTAGATCTTTATTTAGGCAATCTGCTGAAGAGTTGAATCAGCTACGTGAAATTAGTTGAAGCTCTTCAGTGATTGTATAGGACTGTAATCTGACACGCCTGGTCTATATAATGTGACAGTGAATCGATGTTGTTGAATTAACTGCAAAAATTCATTAAGATTCTTTTTTATAAAAATTTCACATCGGCATTTGGTTAATCAGCTGATAATTAGCCAATAACTCTGTGAGCAATATCAGCTGATAATTAGCCAATAACTCTGTTAGATTTCTGTGCTTCAATCCTCACTGGAAGCAAGTTATCAGGAGCACAATTGTGAGCTTTGAGAGAATGAAGTATTAAGTTTTGTGGTGCATTTTCCAATTGAATGTATTTCAGTTGTGAAGACTGGAATTGTTTTAATGAGGCTTTGAAATATGTTGCTTCTGCAGCATGCAGTCTCTTGGGGAAAAGGTAGTAATCCTGCTCATGCTTTCTGGGGACAGGTTAAGATTCAGGACACATTCCGGGGTCTCACCTGCCGTCTGCAACCAGAGCAGAGGATTTACACGCCCCGGGTTTCTAGTGTTTGTGTATGTGTGTCTTTGTGTTTGTAGCGGTCTGGCCAGCAAAAAGCAACAGCTACTTATGTAGCGAGATCTCACGCAGTTTATATGAGTCCTATCAAATGAAGTTCATGATTATTTTTTTTTTCTTAGACAAGTTTGTAAGACATTTGTGCAGCTTTGAGCCAGAATACCATCTCATTTACAAGATTTGGGTTCTGGCACTTGGGCATGAAACTGAACCGCTGGCCATGAAAATATCAGACCGACTTTGGACAGAGTAGAGCATTCCTGTTCTCCGTCACGCAAGCTGGCGCTCACACTCCGTGCACTGATGACGGGCAGCATGCCAGGTGGATGTTGCCATGACTCCCAACACCACTCCTACCCGCTCCCTCCCCTATGTTTCTCCCCCGGTGGTTGCCGAATTTTCGGGGTAGGCAGGGCTAAGGGTTTTGATTTAGACAAAAGATGTCTTCACACTGTCAGCCGAATGATTCAGTGGAACGCTTTTCCGATCCCGAACCGGAGAACTGTTTGACCTTTTGGCTGAGGTTTTGTTATGGTGCCAGGACAGAGACAGAGAGTGATAGAGGGAAAAAGAGAGAGAGGAAACTTGGAAAGCAGAGAGAATTCTTTCCCTTTTTTTCCTGCCTTTCGATGCCTGAGAAAATGGCGGATGGCGCTGCACAGTGCAGACCTATACCTGAATTTGCCAGGATCTCTGGATACTATCCCAGGCTGGTTTAGATTTGGCGCAGCACTCGTATTTATTTAATTTTTTATGTTCTTATCAATTCTTGCAAAAATGGGAAGAAAGCCTGTTAGAGGAGGCGGACGCTTCAAAATATAAAAAAAAAAAACGAAAAGTGTTAAAGTCCAGATGAATAGGTGAAGTTTTTGTAAGCTGGCACAGACTTTGGCATTGTTAAAAATCCCTGGTACCAGTCGTCTCCATTCCACGTGAGCGTCTCTCTCCGGTCAGATCGACTGAACATTAGCTGTTTTCATGGCAATACAGTTTGGCAGGTTTCCTGCCCCGGCAGATTCTTTGCTCTCTGGCAAAACCTCTGTGTGTGCAGTGTTGCCATGTTAAAGCACGGTACGCACTGTCAGAGCTGCTGAACTTTGGTGTTTGACTTGAACAAAACTGGATTAGTAGTCGAGAAATTAATAGTGGAACTGCACATGGGATTGTATCCTGCGTCGCTTTATTCATTTAAGTTCTATTTTGTAATATGGTAGTTATAACTATGTAATTATACCTATGTAATTACAATGATACACCAGCATCTCCACTCTATTACATTGTTTTGTCTGATGTGTCTGATGTTTTCACTGATGCCTGAAAGCAAACTTTCTTTGTGTTTTTTTTTTTTTTTTTAGTACAACGAGCATCAGCATATGATACATGTCCGGAGTTGTGCTACGTCAGGTAAGCTTTCCAACTTAATCTCTTATACTGAGTGCGTCACTACAGATATCAAGTACGAGATCATCACGAGATCAGACTGCGGCGTAATCACTCTGCACACGCTCGAAAGAAAAGACGAGCATGATGACGTGCAACTATTTAGTTCACTTTTTTTTTTGTAGTCTGTCTTCTTCTCTTTCAAAAGCATTACATTTCTTGTTCTTTCTTGGTTTGTTTTGGCAATTTGTGACAAACGCGTTTCTTGTTATTTTTCTGAGGATGAACCACGTGTCAAAAACCCGTAGATCCGATCTTGTGGCAAATCTGGTAACCCAAGCTCGATTCTGTGGGTCTCTGTCACCGTGGTGCAATCAGTCTTTGTCTGCCCAGTTTTATAGCAGTGGATTATTTATGTTCTGTAGTGTTGGGGATATTTTTTCTTTTAAATTTAATACCTTTCATGAGCAAAGCTCAATGGAACAGTACACGTCATCTCCTTAATCATCATAAAACTTTTTTGGTAAATCTTTTTAATAACGAGTGTTGTGTTACATATGTTAGTTTCTGTGAGTTTTTTTTTTTTCATTTCAAGCTCCAAATCTAAAGCACCAGACTATGGAGACAAGAAGAAACCGTGTGCATCCAGGTTGAGGTAGTAGGTTGTATGGTTTAGAATTACACCATGGGAGTTAACTGTACAACCTTCTAGCTTTCCTTGGAGTACACTCATGTCGTCCGGAGAGCCTTCTTCCTGATGTAAACATCACTTAAACAAGGAACTTTGTCGTAAAGAAATATTTTCATTTCCTTTAGCTTACATTTCTCGAGAGTCTTCGGAGGAGATTTAACCAATGTCATTGTGAAGGTTTCTGTTAGGAGATGCTTATATAACATTTACGGAAGGAGTCTCCAGTTCCGGCACTTTGTTTTCTGACACTAGGTTGTGACATTAGAATGTCTTCAGGATAGAACAAAGGTAGCGACGGAATGACTTTATAACCGCTAAACTATAATTTAGAACAGGAATTAATGCCTGATAAGACTGGTGATTAAATATAACTGTTGTTAACTATTAAATATAATTGTTAAAAAGTACAACATGTTGAAACATGTTACAACATGTAAATTCTAATGTCTGGAGTCGTAGTTTCATCCGTTTTTATTCATTTATTTATTTTATTAAGTGTCAATGGTATAAAAGATTAGGAAAAAGTGGGCAGTAGTATTACTTATGCTTATACAATTTGTCTTTCTTGTTAGAAATCGTTTGCGTGATGTTGAGAGATTCAGAACTTACTATAGCTCATGAGTAAGCCGGGCAAAACTTTGGTGGAAACCGGTGGCCTTGAACGATTAGAGCAGTTTGTATTTAATGCAGTTTTGTTACACAACTAAATTACATAAAGACAAACGGCTTCACTGAGCCAGATGAATGAACCCAACAGCAGGTTTTACATTAATGACAATGTTTAATTAGCAATACTAAATGGTCGTTTGCCATCGCGTGGACTCAGTAAGTGTTCACCACATTCTTTGAAATAATTCATGAAATAAAATATAAAATAAGTAATTAGAGGCGCATACGGTTTTGTAGCTTACACTTTAAAACACGCGGGAAGAAAGTTTGCGAACACACAACCCTCTTAACCGCTTAATGCAAAGTGACAGAGGAATTCACATTACGGTTTCCTTTAACGCGGCGGGTTAATTAACTTTTCCCCTTCTCAAAGGAGAGCTCACTATCTCAATTAGTGGTATTTGGAAGGGTTATTTATTTATTTTTTTTGTTGGAGATTTAATCCACTGCTGTGTATATGTACATTACACAACACACACAGGCTGTAATATTATAGTGCACCTACAATATAAACATGCAGGCTGAACCGCAGCAGGAAAAAATCCATCACAGTGTGATTTACTTATCATACTCTTTATGTACATCAGTCTTGAAGGACTAATAAGATATTATTGATGATAAAAAAAAGGTAGTATTATGTCTTTATTTATGCTTTTCCTGCACATAGTTCGAAGTTACGTAAATTTATTTTTCAAAAGCCGTGAGAGGAATCAAATCAAATCAAATCAAAAATTTACTTTTGCATCAGACGCCGAAGGTCAGCGTCGTTCTCTGGCTGTTCAGCGTAATATCTGTGATATTCAGCGTGTTTTATAATTGATATCATAAACAAAAAGACTGCTGCATTTATATGTGTAGGTTGTTCTTCTGTATGTTAGACTGTCGTCTAATTTTTTTGATATACAGTATGTGTCATCTGGGGCTGATTTCTTTCTCTCTCTGACTGTAGATTTTGTGCCACCTGTCAGTGACCACGGGCTACACAAGTATAGGATAAAAATCTCATTCTTGATTCATTTGTTTCCAAGAACAGCATTAAGTCTGCAGCTTTTTGTACTCAGGCATAACATTTGCATAAAATATTGCACTGCTATTCATTTATACTAACCTAGATTTAGCACACGATCTCACATACATATGTACCTGAAACAGGATGAGTCTATATCAGAAATCGGAATTTTGCGAGAAACCCATACATGCCTGCTTATAGTGAGAAACCTCAAGGTTGTCCTAAACAATTCCTTGATATGCATTGAATATTAAATTCCCAATTACTGGAAAAACATACGGCTACTACACCTGTACACATGCTCGTTCGTACAGCTCAAGGGCTTCAGCTAATCTTCACATCAAACATCAGAATGGAAAAATGACATGATCAGTTGTGACAGTTATCACGGCCTTGTTGTATTTTAGAAACGTTTAACGAACAACAGTGTCTAGAAAAAACATCCAGTGAACCAGAAATACCTTGCTGAGCTCAAAGAGAATGACCATGAAAAAGAAATAATCTCAAATACATACGACAGGTTCCATGTCTGTCAACCAAGAACAGGAATCTGAGGCTACAGGGGCTGTAGAGCAAATTTCCTGCATTGTGTGTGATCAGCTGATTGCTTAATTGCACTAGTATGCAGGTATACAGGTAGTCCTAATAAAATGAGTATATACAGTATATTGAACTGAATTGTGAATGGAGTTTGCATGTTCTCCCCGTGCCTCGGGGGTTTCCTCCGGGTACTCCGGTTTCCTCCTCCGGTCCAAAGACATGCATGGTAGGTTGATTGGCATCTCTGGAAAATTGTCCGTAGTGTGTGATTGCGTGAGTGAATGAGAGAGTGTGTGTGTGCCCTGCGATGGGTTGGCACTCCGTCCAGGGTGTATCCTGCCTCGATGCCCGATGACGCCTGAGATAGGCACAGGCTCCCCGTGACCCGAGGTAGTTCGGATAAGTGGTAGAAAATGAGAGAGTGAGTGAATTGTGAATCAAAGAATCTGAGCCAAAAAAGCTGATTCCTGTTACCCTCACTAATCTACAGCCCTTGTTTAATTTCTGTTCGGGCTTCTTCTTGCCGAAACACCCATATCACAGTAACAGTATAATAAACAAGGATAAGGTTTATTACTTCACTTCGCCTGACTACCCATTACGTTTCTAAAAATGTCTAGTGTTTTTTTCTTGGTTTTGTAGCAAAGGACTGGAGCATCAACCACTCTTCTGTTTAACATTCGTGCTATTTAACATCACAGAATTGAGACACTTTAAAAATTAGGAGTCATGGTTGCAATCTGTCTTTCAGTGATCACTTGTGTGTGTGTGTGTGTGTGTGTGTGTGTGCATCTTGAACATGTGTGTTCCTCATTGTCATAACTGCAAGACACACACACAATATCTGTGTGTTCGATTTTCTTCAGCCATCATTATGAGGTGCCACTAATAAAAGATTTGATGGACAACTTTCTCTCGAAATTCTTTATTTTATCCAAACTTAAAGCCCCCGTTGCCTTCCCATTTGTCCATTCACCACACGTCATTATTAATAATATGACAAACCGTGATAAAATGACGTTTGTAAATCAGCACACACCAGTCCTGTGTACATGAGGGAACCATTTTCATCCTTCACTGTCTCGTGTGTTTGCTTAGCCTCAGTGAAGGCTTCCTCAATCCCACCAGGCCTTGACATTTTACCCAACGCTCCTAACCAGTGATTTACAGACAGAATCCAGACCTAGACAGGACTCACAAAACATAACGCTGGAACTGTACCATATGGGAAAGGTCTTGGTGTTACGGTCTCTGCAGCGTATTGCGTCTTTGATATACAGCCTCACATCACTCGCAGGAAATACATGGTATATCTGCTGTACCGTGCGCTCAGTCATACAGAATGACTCGTCCCCGAACCTTTGTTCCTCCCTCTCCGGCTCAGCATGACACGGGCGCTGTCTCTGCAGAATGAGGACACTAGGTTGCTTTGGCTGCACGCCACTGCTTGTGAAGCACATTCGATTGGACCAGAGAGGAGAGAAAATATGGAGGAAGTTCTGAAATCTGCTGTGTGGTTTCACAGACCTGTCCATGTCAGCTAAATTGATTTAGGAACGTGAGTAACTGAGAATCATTCATCAATACAGTGAGACGTTGCAAATGAGCGTTTTGACTTGGAAACTTGGGCGGCAGAAACGCAATTATGAATATGAATTGAATCTGAGGAGAGATCGGTGAAACCGATGTGGAATTTATGTGTAGATCTATTATATAAACACTCATGCATTGTGTGTGTGTGTGTGTGTGTGTTTTAAATTGCTGCGATTCCCAGCAGCTCAGTGACTAGGTTTCTCCTGGAACTATCTCAGTAAAAAGCCTTAGGAGATTTACATCCACAGTTGTTTTTTTTCCAGCTCCAGATTCACTTAGCTTGTTTTTTTTTATTGTATCTTTATATTACTGAGTGTTTCTAAAGAGGCAGTAGGGTAAAATTGGAGCGAACAGCTTTTAATTAAAGCACAAACAAATGACTTGTGGTATTAATATAGATTTGATTTGTGAACATGGATACGATTCAATACGCTCCTCGTCGTACTGACACCGTGTCAAAAATGAGTTCACAACAAACATGTAGAAATTCGAACAAGACTCGTTTCGTTTTATATAAGTACAGCAGGGCATTTGATGATGTCCAGTGTTGTTACTTTTATAATCATTTATTACTCACTGGACAGTGAAGTAATTGTTTTATTTTCTCATTTTGTTTGTGAACCTTTTTCTTTATATATATATATATATATATATATATATATATATATATATATATATATACACATAAATGTTGTAACATTGATAGAAAAAACTTCGGCAAAACTTTGTGTTACATAACACATGGAGACGTCTTTTTTAAGACGTTTTTTCAAGTGTTGTCAGGATACTTTTGCAATCTTTCCCTCACTTCGCTGAAATAAAACGAACCTTTCCAACTTTAAAAACTTTTAAAAGGCATGTCAAGTTGTTGCAGTTCTTTATTCTTTACTTTTTCTCAGCTTGAAAAATAAGTTGTTTTACATCTTTTTTCAAATGACAACAACGGAAATTTTTTTGAGGTGTCTTTTCTCCAGCGAAAGTACATGCTGTCTTGTGGGGATTCTTGCCATTTTTTAAATCGTAACACGGACCAGACTGGGGATGTGCTGCGTGACAGAAGAAATCCCGAATCCTTGGCTTTATGTCCAACTCCTCTTTTTCGGACTCGGCTCAGCTGTTCCGTCTGTCGTCCCGGATCTTTATCCCACCTCAAATCTGAAGTTAGGAAAGTTTTCGTTTCATTTTTTTTCTAGGGAGATTTTTGCTATGGGAACACTGACAAACCACTAGACACTTGTCTTAACGTTTTTATTTTTTTATTTTCCAGCACTAAAGAATAAGCTTTTTACTTTGCAAATTCAACACTTTCGAATTGACACTGACTCTTAAAAACTAGACAGTTGCTGAGACACAAAAACTCACAGGAGTTTGTTTTAAGAGGCAGTTTTTGTCCTCACCCCCTGAACCCCAATGGTTCCTCCAGATGTAGCAGAGCGAAGCGTGTCAGAAAAATCCCGCCGCCTCAGCAGAATCAGATCCAGCTGGCGCGATCGGCCGAGCTACAACTCATTGGTTACAGCTGGGCTTCGATTTATGTGATAGCTGAACAAATAAATTACAGGATTAGATAGGGCAGGAAAGAAGACACTTTTGTTTCACTCCACCATCGGCCTCTGCGAGTCCGCACCTCTCAAGTGTAAACAAACGGCCTCGGATATTAACGGGGATTTAATAGCGTTAAAAATAGGTCTTAATTGAATTGAGGGGAAAAACAAACCTTTTCTTTTTGCAACAAATTATTTTTTGAGTTCACATTCATGTTAAGGCTTTGGATTGAAACCTGAATGGATGTAATGTTCTCAAATTCTACAAACTTACCAAAAAATATTTGGCTTAAATGGAAAAAAAAACCTTTACTAACTACAATTCAATTTCTATTTATTTATCACAACTCTAATTGCAGATGTTGATCCGTCTTCATTGTAAAAGGTTCCCAGACCGTTTATCGCATTTGGTTTGTATTGTTTTCCCGTTGTAAATTTTCTATATGTATTCCTTTTCCTCAATACCGTTAATGACCTTTAATCAAAATAAGAAAAGTATGCTCGGAGACACGGAAAAAAGCATCACGTTTGTTACAATTCTACAAACGTTCCTCGAGAAAAGTGTCAGGAGTCGATTGCTTTTGTGTCACATAACTACAGGAAATCCATTCTCTGTAAATAAAACATGGCAGAACATAGAGAGTTTTAAATCTTTATTGATAATCCTCATTTTCTCCATGTACATCAGCGTGTTTTAACGTACCTCGATACGTGCATGGATTTTTTTGTAGGTGCACTGCCTCAGCTGCACATTCTCATATGTAATTGATTGTTAGTTTGTGTGTCTGTCTGCGTGTGTGTGTGTAATTGAGCACTTAGCCTCCTGCCCTTCACCCTTCCAAGCCAAGAACATCACTGAACCTGACCTGAGCATCACTGGTGCTGGAAAAAGACCACAGCGAGTGAACGAGTGAGCCAGGTTCCTTGCTGAGGTGCTCGATACACCGCGCTGCTTTTCATGCCGAGACAGACAGAGCAATAAAAAGACCAAATCCAATTAGAAATAGGATAAATAAATACACATATAACGTACATGACTGAGGCATCATTGATCTGTCTGGAGTCAGGAACGGCCTTGCTGCGTAAAGCACTTTCTCCCATCGATGTACCCGTGACTTTTGACCTCTGGGACAAATCAATGGGATTGATCAGCGGCTGCAGACTGGACCGTCCTCTACAGGGACCAGACACAATGGTCATTAATGCGTTTTCTATGTGTGCGTGTGTGTGTGCGTGTGTGTGTGCGCGTGTGTACGTGAGCGAGCGACTACCACAACCCCCTCCATACTCCATGTCTCTCATGTGTATACATTCGTGCATTTACTTGCAATTTTCTTTTATTCTTTAAATAAAAAGGATTATTATTTAAACTTATTATATTAAACAAACATCATGTTGATGCCTCTAGAACACAGATCTCTCCAAATTTTGTTTCCGCTCATGTTCGGTTTGACGTCACAGCTTTTTTGCGTCAGAAAGCTTGTAATGTTTCCTTTGTTGTCTTTTCCAGCTCTCGCGTCTGTTTATATCCAGTTGTATAGTTTACACTTTGCTTAGATGAAAAACGAGTCTCGTGTTTGTGAGTCACTAAAACAGACACTCATTTACTTAATATCCACTGCACCAAATAAGCCATGTGTCACTTATATACATCTAAATCATGTAATCATCTTCAATCTTCATCTACAGAAATTGACCGTTTTAATCTTTCTAGAAATAAGCGCAATTATCTGCTTATAAGAAGAGACGGGGATCGTGTAGATGATTCACATTTGTGACGCGTTTATATAATAAACAATGCAGAAACAATAAGATCTTCATGACTTGTTGACTCATCCTCGTGCGTAATTAAGGACACGGCGCACAACAGTCAGATCTGCTAAACCGATGCAGGTAAAAGTCAAAGCAGCTTTCATTTAAATTTTAATTAAGAAAGAAGAGCATGAGAAAAAAAGTGAGAAATAAGAAGCTAAAAATAATAGATATTGCTGTTGAGTCAGCTGATGGCGTACAAGTCCTGATCGATATCTGATGATGCCTGAGAATGACCTGAAATATTGTGACCCCTGCTCTTAGCTCTTTATAGGTTCAAATCTTGATACGTTTTGAATGTTTCAGTGAATGAATCGTCTGGAGTTCCTCACTAACAGAGAGTGTTGGAACTTAGCGTTGTTTTGTTTTGTTTTTTTCACCTTAAAGCTTTATAGTAGCAACCTTGTGTCATAAACCTAACACGGTGCAGAAATGTGAGTGTTGACTCTCGCTGCGTCAACAAGGTGCTTTTCTCAACAAAATGGCGGTGAGCTGAGCACCTTGAGTGTACGGGTCTCTGTCTCACTCGTGTGTGTGTTTATGTGTTTGCGCCTGGGTAAACGGTCGCCTCTAATGTGTGTGTGTTGTGCGTTCGTGTGTATGAGGACCCGCTTTATTGTCTGGATTGTGTGTGACGGCGGCCCTCTGCTGACGGTCCGTGGGTGCATAAGCTTGGCCACAGGCCCAGACACTGCCACAGCGGTAATAGAGTTGATTGATCATCACTCCGTCAAGGTTTCCCTGCTGATTTCACCAGCCCTCACTGGTGCACACCACACACACACAAACACACACACACACACACACACACATACTCTACCACTTTTCTTCATCCTGAGGCTCGAGCCAGCATGGTGTGCTCTCATATCGGCGAAGTCGCCTCTCAGATCAGCTTTAGGTTGAAATGCAGCCCCTCAGCAAGACCATTCCGTGTGTGTGTGTGTGTGTGTGTGTGTGAGTGTGTGTGTGAGCGCCAGGCTCTGCATTGCAGTGCGGGCAACATAGGCGGCGTTTGCATTAAGCACATAATCAATGACCGGCTGTCAGCGTAAGGGTCACGACCCCCATCCACACTGCAGGGAGCAGCGAGAGAAGGTCACAGGTTGCGAGATTAAGACGGGGCCGTCCTGAAGCGCTCCCAGACAGATAAATCAACCATCATCCCATCTCATCAAATGTGTCTGCTCCTCTGAGAATTGATTCAGACTCCACGACTGACTGGGCTTTGCTCCACCACTATCACCCCACCACCCCCACCCACCGAAAAAAGACACTGATGGCTGCTTTGACCGAAGGATTTTATTGAGCTTTTTTTTTCTCCTAAGTGTTGTTTGATGAACTGCAGTGGTTTTGTCACGTGGCATTGCGCTGCGTGTGAAGAAAAGTTATGCTTCCCAGAGGCAGACCACTTTATTTCTGAACCTCATACTAAACCTTCGAGCCATTCGTGTAGCCAAAAGCTGCTTTTAATAATCGTTAGGATATTTTTTTATATTATATGCAGTTATATAAATGATTAAGGATACTTTTAGATTGCATTTCCTTTACATCACTTTGCTCTATATTGACTTTTTTATTTAATTTTATTTATTTATTTATTTTTCCTTTTTCTTTTATATATATATGTATATATATGCTCCCAATATTTGAATAAACTGTGCATGGGTTGGGGGTATGTGGCAACAGCAAGCTGGCCACCCCACTGGACGTGTGTATGTGATGTGCATGTATTTCAAAACACTTTGTTTTTTCCTTAAGGAAGGGATTGATCAGTGTAGGACGAAGCCTTTGCAGCAGTCGAGATGGAGTGAGTGAGAGAGAGAGAGAGAGAGAGAGAGTAGGAGAGGGAGAGAAGGATGTAGTGAGAGCAGAGGAGAGGGAGGGTGCTCAGCGCAGCACGCCGCTGCCGACTGGAGCTCAGACTTGCCGACATGCTGGAGAGACTCTCTGCCAGACAGGTACGGCGGCCTGGACAAAATGAAAGGAGGAAAGGGGAGGGATCACTAAGGGAAAAGATCAAGAGGGTTTTTTTGGGGCTGAGTGATTGTTTCTGGTATTGGGGTGCATGAGAGAGTGTGTATATGAGAGACTGAGAGAGAGAGAGTGATTGTGATGATGGTGGTGTAATGGGGTGGGGGTGGAGAGGCAACGTTGGGGTGAGGTAGGGTGTCAGAGGAAGACGAGAGTGTGTCAGAGTGTGTCTCCTTACCTCACAAGCTCCTGTCCCATCTCAGTGACCTGCCTCTGTCTGGGATTACCTTCTCCTCTCTCTATCTCTCTCTCTCTTACTCGCACACTCTTTTTCTTCTTACCCTTTACCGTTACTCTGAAATGACAAATCATACGTGTCGGCTCTGACGGCGTGCCTGTGTGCATGTGAGGCAGGGAGGAGGGGTTGTTAAAGGCACGTGTCGAGCCGTTCTCATTTCCGGCAGCGTCCGCTCTTTCCCTATTCCCTTGAGGAGGAGGAAGCTGGCTGATTGTTTGTGGGGGGGAGGAGTCTGCTATTGGTGTGTTTGTGTGTGTGTTTGTGTGCAAGCGTGGCGAAAAATGACATTTCGGCTGGCGCGTGCGCTTTTGAAATTGATGCCGGGCCAGTCTGATGTCGGGACTAGAGAAAAGGCAGCGAGAAAGCCACCACTGTCGTCTCTGCCAATCGATCTGGTGATCACATCTAAATGACAACTTTGGTCCGGAGGGGAGCGCGCCAGTGTCGTAAGGAAGGGGGTAAGGAAGGGGGGGTGGCGGGGGTGTCGCAGTGGCTGTGTGTCTGAGTTAAATGAGCGCAGGTGGGGGGAGTAGGGGGGAGCAGAGGAGAACTGCAGCCGCCGCCGATCAGCGTCTCGCACTTTTTTTTTTGCTGATACCGAATCGTTTGCGAGAGGCGCGAATCCCGAGTCCTTCCCCTTTTCTCCGTGTCTGAGCTGCACCTCTGCCTTTCCATACAAGCCGCTTGCAGCAGATCAGCAAGGTGAGAGATGCACACCAATGCTGTGGCTCTGAAGACAAAGGAGAGAGAGGAAGAGATAGAGACTGACCATCTGACTAGGGGTTTACCTCAGCCAACAAAGGCTAGTTAGCGCAGAGCAGTGTGCCACGGACTCACAGCTGCATTTTTGACGGAGAAATGAAAAAGTCTGGAAAGGCGTGTTCTTTTTTAAAACTCGTTCGCTCTTTATCAGTCGTGTCTGCTGCTTTCGTCGGGCCGGGTCAGCGTTCGGATTGTAGCGACTAGCGTGGAATGCTGGACAAGTTATCTGGTGAAAAATCGGGGTTGAGGGGGGAGTGTGTGTGTGTCTGTGTGTGTATCTGTGTGTGTTTTTATATCCTGATCTGTCTGCAGAGGGCCGGTGTTGTTGTACGGTACCAGACAGAGCGCTGGCCCGCCGAGACGAACAGAGCCGGGCGTTGAACAAAGAGCAGCCACACAGGAAAGTGTGTGTGTGAGTGTGTGTGTGTGTGTGTGTGTGTGTGTAAATGTGTGTGCATGACAGAGAGAGGCAGGATCCTGGTTCTTCCCCCCCACACACTCTAACCCCTGCACCTCTCCGGACCATGCTGTACTTCTCCTGTTCCCTGAGACCCTAACTTGTGAGCTGAGCGAATTCAAAATCACGGGTTAGGCTCTTGGGACCTGGGCGGAGGGCAAGAGCGACTCGGAACTCCGAACTTTCCTCCCGAGGTGACGCAGGATAGTAAGGCAGGATGCCGACTGATGTCCTAGGAACAGGGACTAAAACGAAGCAGGGACGGTGAATCAGTTAGACCTGGCGGAAAGCTGCTGTTACAGCAGATTGCTGTCTAGACAACGCCTTTCTTCGATTTTTTTCACGCAGCTTATTGCGCGCAGCATGTTCTGTAATTAATCTGTGTTCCGCTTGTCGAGATTGTTGCAAAAAACTTTTAAATAATTTTATTTTGTCAGACTTGTTTAGACTTGTCAAATGTTGATGTGTTTTTCCCTCACAGGCCACTAGGCAGCACAATGTGTCGTCAAACCTCTGTTAATCAACACAAATAAAAAATTTAATGTGCGTAAAGATGCGTAGATTTTTGTGTCATCTAGTTGCCATTTCAGGTCAATAACTGATTATTTCCTAACGATTCTCTTAAACGAATCTCAGATCTCACAAAAAAGGCGCAAAGTTACACTCTGTTCTTAGTCACAAGGAGGATGAGGAAGTTCACTACATTTATAATCAACATTTTTCAATAAAAGAACGTTCTATCATGTTCAAAAAACATCTCCGCTTTTCATCCACTTTCCCAGTTCATCCTTCATCCCTCAGTACCATTTTAGACATGAATCAATTACGCTTGTTATTCCTCTTGTCTCTTCATTATTCACCACCTTGTCCTTAAAAGGGTTTCACATATTGAGTAAACACATGCTCATTGCTCATCTTTTTTTTTTTTTCTAACAGAAAGTCTGACTCCTGGTACAGTTTCTGCCGCTTAATTAAATCCACACACCTCCTCATCTCATAATATCAGCGCAGACTTTCAGAACTGAACAGCAGATTAATTTCTCTAATGCCACCCTGGCATCTGCGCCCACTGGAAAGGTGGCCTGACATTTAACAACAGCTCTGCAGTCCGGGTTCACTCGGTACAGTAGGACTCTTCTTTTTTTTTTGCTCCGCAAACTGAACTCATTAAGTGTTACGACTAATTTTGTTACATCCTCCCTGGAGTGTTCAACTTTTAAAAATCTAATTTTGCTAAATTACCCACATTAGAAACGCTGTTTTTCAAAAACAATCGCTTTTCCCCTCAGACGCTCTCTCTCTTTTGCTCTCTCTGTCTGTCTCTCTGTCTCCTTTACTGTTTCTCTCTGGCTCTAATTGTATTTTCTCCCCCCGTTTGGTCTCGCACCGAACAATAGCCGATGCCAACTAATCAGTGTGACTCTTTACCACGGAGCCCCCAGCAACAGCTGAAGCGCTGCCATGCTCCACGCATACCAAGCAGTCAGCCGCGGCACGGCAAGCGCCAGCCCGGTGCCCACCGTGGGGCCAGACACTTTTATTAGAATCTGTCTGACACTTGCCGAAGCCTGGCAGCGCCAAGGCAATGATGAAATTCACTGCTCTCCCTACCCCCACCAACACACACACACACAGCACGCTTTTCAGAGCTCATCTGAACAGTCCTATAAATATTCGACCCCCCTCCAGAGTGGAGTACAGAGGATGTGGCACAACCGCAAATGAAAAAAAAATGTTTAATAAATGGATTGATGTGTTTTAAAGGGTCTGGTGAGCTCTGCGCACACACACACACACAAACATGCACCCTGCTTCACTGTGCTTTTAATATTTACAGATTTAGTCAGAGACACATTGGCATATTGGTTATTTGTGTTTATTGTTTGTTTTACACACAAGACGTTCGACATGAAGGCAGACACGCAGAGACCTTTTCATAAACATTTTGAAGTGCCAATGCCACAATAATTACTTCCATAATAAGCAGTAAAAAAAAAGGATCACTGATTTGTATGAATTGCTTTACTTGTGTCTGCTAATTAATTTGTATTGTTTGGGACTTTATTGTAAGGGAGTGTCTGTCACTATCACACATTTACTTTAATACGACCGAGTAGCGTACTGTGCTTCCTAATAAATCGCAAAGCACGATTTTTTAAAGGAAAATAAAAAGATGACATATTTTTCTTTTCTTTTTTTTTTTCATTATGTCCATAGAGGGAGGACATGAGCATTTTTCATCTTGTCATGATCACTTGTTTTTTATTGTATAGCTTTAACTCAGGCTCACATCACATGTGTCATGCTCGACATAATTCTGCAAATAATCATTTAACGTTCCTGCAATCTGCTGAAAAGTAAAACATGAGCTGGGATGTAATAAAACAGACTTCCAAATACTAAAACTCAGTAATTCCCTATAATGAACATTCATACCACACTGAAATTAAAGCAGCTCTATGGCTGTTTTATTGTTTTATAAAAATGTGGCACACAGGTGCTCGTTGTGCTCCATCGTATCACCTGTCTTGCAGAGCGCCATGAGAAAATTCTGTTAAATGTCAAGCAATAAAGGCTGACAACGGTAGATGTTATATTAAAACGGTCTGTCTAGGGGGGTAATGTAAGAGCTTGTGTCCTTTACAAACCAGACTTAATGTCTGTGCATGTGAAACATGCTGAAAGTAGATTAAGAGTTGCTCAGGAGTTTGAGATGGCATCAAGACTTGGAGGATTACAGCCTTGTTTTTCCCATCGATCGAAAGCTGCGTTAACGTCAGACATTTCCGAAGTCTTATCAATCCAAATCTGAGGAACCAGCAGTGTGTGTGTTGCAAGAGGGGAGCGGGTGGGGAGTCTGATGTCTGAGTTTCCAGACACTGCAGTGGGAGGCCAGACAGTCACCTGAACTCAATCACAGATTGTGTGTTCTAATCAGAATTGGACTCTGTCTCAATACAAAGTCAAACACTAACTCCACGTCCACAAATTTTTGTCATTGCAGTCTTTACTACTATTCAGCCTACCAGTCACCCACCCATTAAATCCATGCTGGGGTTACAGTGAAACACTAGGATCCTTTATGAAAACTCTGCAGTGGACGATGCCAATAACATTTAGTGTGTGATATGGTCAATACAATATAAAGTTTAAAGACATGCCTCTTTTACTGGGATTAACCGGCACAGAGGACACGCCTCCATCACTGTGCTTGTAGAGAGAGGACATGCCACCTTCACTGTACTTATAGAGAGAGGACTCGCCTCCGTCACTGTACTTATTGAGACAGAGGACACTCCTCCATCACTGTATTTATAGAGAGAGGTCACGCTCCATCACTGTATTTATAGAGAGAGGACACGCCTCCATCACAGTACTTATAGAGAGAGGACACTCCTCCATCACTGTATTTATAGAGAGAGGACATGCCTCCATCACTGTACTTATAGAGAGAGGACATGCCTCCATCACTGTACTTATAGAGAGAGGACACGCCACCATCACTGTACTTATAGAGAGAGGACACTCCTCCATCACTGTATTTACAGAGAGAGGACACGCCTCCATCACTGTACTTATAGAGAGAGGACATTCCTCCATCACTACTTATAGAGAGAGGACACGCCTCCATCACTGTACTATAGAGAGAGAGGACACGCCTCCATCACTGTACTTATAGAGAGAGGACACGCCTCCATCACAGTACTTATAGAGAGAGGACACTCCTCCATCACTGTATTTATAGAGAGAGGACATGCCTCCATCACTGTACTTATAGAGAGAGGACATGCCTCCATCACTGTACTTATAGAGAGAGGACACGCCTCCATCACTGTACTTATAGAGAGAGGACACTCCTCCATCACTGCATTTACAGAGAGAGGACACGCCTCCATCACTGTACTTATAGAGAGAGGACATTCCTCCATCACTACTTATAGAGAGAGGACACGCCTCCATCACTGTACTATAGAGAGAGAGGACACGCCTCCATCACTGTACTTATAGAGAGAGGACACGCCTCCATCACTGTACTTATAGAGAGAGGACACGCCTCCATCACTGTACTTATAGAGAAAGGACACGCCTCAATCACTGTACTTATATAGAGAGGACACGCCTCCATCACTGTACTTATAGAGAAAGGACACTCCTCCATCACTGTACTTATAGAGCGAGGACACGCCTCCATCACTGTACTTATAGAGAGAGGACACGCCTCCATCACTGTACTTATATAGAAAAGACACGCCTCAGTCACTGTACTTATATAGAGAGGATACGCCTCCATCACTGTACTTATAGAGAAAGGACACGCCTCCATCGCTGTACTTATAGAAAGAGCACATGCCTCCATCACTGTACTTATAGAGAGAGGACACACCTCCATAACTATAATTATAGAGGACATGCCTCCATCACTGTCCTTATAGAGAGAGGACACGCCTCCATAACTATACTTATAGAGAGGACACACCTCCATCACTGTACTTATAGAAAGAGCACATGCCTCCATCATTGTACTTGCAGAGAGAGGACATGCCTCCATCACTGTACCTATAGAGAGAGGACACGCCTCCATCACTGTACTTATAGAGAAAGGACACTCCTCCATCACTGTACTTATAGAGAGAGGACACGCCTCCCTCACTGTACTTATAGAGAGAGGACACTCCTCCATCACTGTATTTATAGAGAGAGGACATTCCTCCATCACTGTACTTATAGAGAGAGGACACGCCTCCATCACTGTACTTATAGAGAGAGGACACGCCTCCATCACTGTACTTATAGAGAGAGGACACTCCTCCATCACTGTACTTATAGAGAGAGGACACGCCTCCATCACTGTACTTATAGAGAGAGGACACGCCTCCATCACTGTACTTATAGAGAGAGGACACTCCTCCATCACTGTACTTATAGAGAGAGGACATTCCTCCATCACTGTACTTATAGAGTGAGAGGACACGCCTCCATCACTGTACTTATAGAGAGAGGACACTCCTCCATCACTGTACTTATAGAGAGAGGACATTCCTCCATCACTGTACTTATAGAGTGAGAGGACACGCCTCCATCACTGTACTTATAGAGAGAGGACACTCCTCCATCACTGTACTTATAGAGAGAGGACATTCCTCCATCACTGTACTTATAGAGAGAGGACACGCCTCCATCACTGTACTTATAGAGAGAGGACATGCCTCCATCACTGTACTTATAGAGAGAGGACACGCCTCCATCACTGTACTTATAGAGAGAGGACACGCCTCCATCACTGTACTTATAGAGAAAGGACACGCCTCAATCACTGTACTTATATAGAGAGGACACGCCTCCATCACTGTACTTATAGAGAAAGGACACTCCTCCATCACTGTACTTATAGAGCGAGGACACGCCTCCATCACTGTACTTATAGAGAGAGGACACGCCTCCATCACTGTACTTATATAGAAAAGACACGCCTCAGTCACTGTACTTATATAGAGAGGATACGCCTCCATCACTGTACTTATAGAGAAAGGACACGCCTCCATCGCTGTACTTATAGAAAGAGCACATGCCTCCATCACTGTACTTATAGAGAGAGGACACACCTCCATAACTATAATTATAGAGGACATGCCTCCATCACTGTCCTTATAGAGAGAGGACACGCCTCCATAACTATACTTATAGAGAGGACACACCTCCATCACTGTACTTATAGAAAGAGCACATGCCTCCATCATTGTACTTGCAGAGAGAGGACATGCCTCCATCACTGTACCTATAGAGAGAGGACACGCCTCCATCACTGTACTTATAGAGAAAGGACACTCCTCCATCACTGTACTTATAGAGAGAGGACACGCCTCCCTCACTGTACTTATAGAGAGAGGACACTCCTCCATCACTGTATTTATAGAGAGAGGACATTCCTCCATCACTGTACTTATAGAGAGAGGACACGCCTCCATCACTGTACTTATAGAGAGAGGACACGCCTCCATCACTGTACTTATAGAGAGAGGACACTCCTCCATCACTGTACTTATAGAGAGAGGACACGCCTCCATCACTGTACTTATAGAGAGAGGACACGCCTCCATCACTGTACTTATAGAGAGAGGACACTCCTCCATCACTGTACTTATAGAGAGAGGACATTCCTCCATCACTGTACTTATAGAGTGAGAGGACACGCCTCCATCACTGTACTTATAGAGAGAGGACACTCCTCCATCACTGTACTTATAGAGAGAGGACATTCCTCCATCACTGTACTTATAGAGAGAGGACACGCCTCCATCACTGTACTTATAGAGAGAGGACATGCCTCCATCACTGTACTTATAGAGAGAGGACACGCCTCCATCACTGTACTTATAGAGGAAGGACACGCCTCCATCGCTGTACTTATAGAGCGAGGACACGCCTCCATAACTATAATTATTGAGAGGACACGCCTCCATCACTGTACTTATAGAGAAAGGACACTCCTCCATCACTGTACTTATAGAGAGAGGACACGCCTCCATCACTGTACTTATAGAGAAAGGACACTCCTCCATCACTGTACTTATAGAGAGAGGACACGCCTCCATAACTATAATTATTGAGAGGACACGCCTCCATAACTATAATTATAGAGAGGACACGCCTCAAATTATAATAGTTTTAATCAGATCAGCTGTAAATGTTGCGTGTGATGATTTTATGACCAGAATCTCACGGTTCTACTGTTGGCTCTTAAAGCATGTGAGTTAATATTGAGACAATACATGTGTATTCATGACCTGTACACATAAACTCATCTACATGCAAAAAATACCTGGTAGAAAATTACATATAGCTGCATATGGTCTTAACTAGTCTCCTATTTGTGTGTGTTAACGGTATTTAATGTTTGGACTGAACCCGAGTGTCACCCAGTACTGCCTCCCACCCCAACATTGTCTAGGTCTCCTCCTTCCTACCTCCCTTCCTTCCTCGTGTTTGCCCTCCCCCTTTCTGTCTCTCTCTCTGGGATCTCTGCAGAGCTGCTTCGGAGGTGTTGCCAGGGAAACGTGCTATCTAGTCGGAGTTATTGAACCGCAACTGGCTTTTTTTCTCTCACTGTAGAGGATAATGAGGCTCTGTCTCACAGCTCGGCCTTTCCAGCGGCCATAGCGTCGATAAGACCCACAGCTGGCATCATTTTTAAACCAGCGGCCAGCGGCTACACGCTCCGCAGGTGTATCAGCCCTAACTTTCTTGTGTAGACACTCATGCTCACATACACATATACACATAAACACACTCAGGCACACACACACACACACTGACTATATTGCTGAAACCTTCCCTCAAGCGAACCTGTGTTTGTGGTTGTGTAAATCGAGTGTGACTGGTGTGTGATTGGCAGATGAACGTGGGAACTTGAGTGAAGTTGTTCTGTGAGAGGAAAGAGAGTGTGACACACACACACACACAAGTACCTACACTACTCAGCTTGCGGTCTTCCTTTGTATTAGAGCTCACAGAGAGCTTTGGCAGGGAAAAACTCGTACATCTGCTTTCCTGCATCCTCAAGTGAACTCTGAGGAAAACACACACACACACACACACACACACACAGAGCAATCTGCCTTTTCGTGTTATTGTCTCATTAACTCACATCCTGTTCATCTTTTTGTTTCAGGAGTAGAAATTTAAGAAGTCACCTTGTTCAGCATTCAGGTAAAAAAAAAAAAAGGCGTCCTGTGTTTCTTGTACTTTAAATGTATTTTTGTACGTGTGTTAATTTTTGCGTGAAAGATACAAGTGCAAAAAGTAGTTGAAGAATAAGGTGTGTGTGTACAAGTGGACATAATGTAATTCAATATATATACACACACAAGGGTAGGAATTGGGTTTGACCTTGTCAGGACATCAGGCTGGTCCCCATGCTGTTTAACAGAAATAAATAAGTAAATAAAAGCAGCCAAATGTTTCCTGTTTGGTTACAGGGATTAAGATTAAATTTAGAGTTTTGTGTAGCGCAAAAATAATTAGCATCAATAATATTTAGTGTAAGAGGAAGGTCCTTATAAGGACAGTAACACATCTGCATCAGTTATGTACAGGTAGATCTGTATTATTGTACAATTGTACAATGTCCTCGCATAATAATGATAGTGATTTGCTTAATTATTTATATATGTGCTTATTTGTTACTTTATTTATTTTGCAGGTTTGGTCCAGCTTTTAAGTACCGCACTGCTGAAAAATATGCAGTTTCTACCAATGCAAAGGGCCAGTTTCTTCCCACAAATCATTCAGAGCAACGTAAAGGATTTTCCACTGCAGCCATGCATAAGTCATGTAGCCCTACCCCTTTCACCTGCGGCAGTGTGTGTGTGTGTGTGTGTGAAAAGCACAGCTGGTAAGTACTGCATATCCAGAAGATTCGCAGACACATATATACAGTGTATTCATCATATTTAAACTGAAGGCAGGAGGTGGTTGAGTTCAGTGTCTCAGGCACACACACACACACACACACACACACACACACACAAGCCTTTCTTTAATAATATAAACTCATTAGGCAAGTACAACTTGTTGTGTGATCTAGTCCTTAAGCTAATAATTATGAAATAATAACTGATGCAGTGTCATGTATTCAACATGTCTTTAAACTTGAAAAACCATGAATAAAGTATAACGGAAATAATTGTTTTCAGTGTGTTGATGTATCGTCTGTTATTTCTTCTGTGTTGTGGTCACTAAACATGTCCATTCACACATATGAACCACACTGCAGTTAGCAAATCTGCACAAACTTCCCTTCTAAACATTGCAGAATAAAGTTCCTGGTGTTCATTGTGGTGTTTGAATTTATACATCTTCTGAAGATTGATCCTTGTTATGTTATTTGAGTGTTATTTGAACGTTTTACATATGTTGCTGGTGTGGTACACTTATTGTTATTTACCTTTAATCAGTATCTTTATCCTAAAAATGTAGATATACCTTATGTACTGTAGCTTTTAAGGTGTAAAACTAAAAGTTAGACTATATTCACCTATCTAACTGAAATATTAAAACTACAGAATGCATATTCTAGACAGTAAAAACCCCAAAGACGGGTAAAGGTACAGCTTAGTATCCTTTTTTTTTCTGAGAGTGCAGGCTCGCTGACATTTAATATTACCCCAAGCGAGGCGTGTGCTTCTGTGTATTTGTATATATACGTAAATGAAAATTGTGTATATGTGTGCATATGTGAATGTATTTACACAGACAGTATGTACATGTTTGTAATACAGAATGCAGTGATGTGTGTGTGTGTGAGAGAGAGAGATAGACAGACAGACTAAATAATGTTCTTTGTGTGTCTGTATGCAAAACTTGTTAAACGGTGTATAGGGGACTGCAGTGTGTGTGCTACTAATCAATGTGCTTTGTGTGTACTATATGTTCTTGTGTGAGTGTGTGTGTTTGTATCGACATACTACACACTCCATACTGCTCAGTGTGTGCTTAATTGTATGTACAGTATGTCCCACCTTATGTGTGTACCTGCATCAGATGTATACCTGCATACAGTCATGCTGTGTTGTTTGTGTGTGTGTGTGTGTCTATGCTGTCATGCGTGCACATGCATCTACATCAAAAAACATGACTGTCTGTTATGCTTTGTGTCCTTGCATCTGTGTATGTGTGTGCGTGTGTGTGCGTGTGCGCTTTCATGTGTGCATGACCGTGTGCATGTGTATGTGCTGTCATATATGTGCCTGTCTGGCACAACTTGTATGCGTATGTGTGTGTGTCTGTGTGTGTGTGTGTGTGTGTGTGTGTGTGTGTGTGAGAGAGAGAGAGAGAGTGCACTCAATGCACCCTCTCCCCCTCCTCCCAAGCAGAGCGGCCCATGCTGCAGATATCATCCATCTCCCTGTCACCGTGCGCCAGGGCTGCTGGGAAGGCAGCAGACAGCGTCTCAGTGCCGAGGACGGGAGCTGAATTCTAATTCAGCCACCCAGGACGGAAAATCGTTAACCTTGCAATGTGGGAACAAAGCAGAGGGGCTTAGGCAGTCGCGCTGTCCCTCACCAGCCCGCTTCTATTAACTCCACACACATCTCTCTGTCTGTGCATTACTCAAACCAAACTCCTGGGGAGAAATGAACACGTCTCAGAGCCTCGTTCTCGCTAGCTTATAGAGTTTTTAGAATCTTTAAAGGGACCACGCCATTAAGTGAGTTGGATTTGTAGCTAAGACAGATAAACGTGGGCGGCACCGTCTCTGCAGTCGCTCTGGCATATCTATAAACCAAACAATATGATCTCTTGCCAAAATATATCAAAGACAAAAGGTCTGTGCTATATGAGATGCTGGGGGCTTTTTGGGAATAATACCTTTAAATGCAGCGAGACAGTATGTACGTGTTCCTCTGAAGACTATTCCTATAAATGACTTTAAAATACAACAAACCAAGGAATGTCAAGATTCCAATTACCATCAATTATAATTAATTACCCAGTCCTGCTCTTTTAACGCTGCATAATTCTAACCTCATTGAATTGCAGACGCTGAGTTTGCACCATGAATCAGCAGTCGTCCTAACTTGTTTGCACTTTGGCAGTCTGTGAGTCAAGTCTGTCGTCTCCTTCTGCTAAAAACTAACCTTAATGTCACTATCACGTGTCTACGAATTAATACGAGCAGTCTGGATATGAAATACAAAATACAAAAAAAAAAGATTGAAGGAAGGAAGGAAAAGATTCTTGCCTCAAATCTTACTGTTTTTGTTGAATTAGTTTTAAAACCAAGGAATGTGAGAAGACATTATCTAAAGGTGTCTACAGCAATTTTATTTCGAATCTCTCAATGTTAGCTAACATAATATTAACTCTATACAAAGTTTACACAGCAGATAGATCACGTTGTTGGGTGTTGGGTCACATTTTCTCTGTCACGTCTGTTAAAGTTTAAATGCGTTAAGAATTAACTTTGGTGCTTTCTAATGTGTGAGTAGTAGAGAGATGAAAATACACAAAGCTCTCCTGGGACCTAGCAGGGTGTTATTGTGTTGTCTGATTATAAATCACCAAAAGTAAAGTTTCAACCATCAGGCATCGTTTCCAACTTTAAAACTTCTTAGGACTTGTTTTTTTTTTTTGCCTTAGACGTATGTCTTTGGGTCGTCACCTTGTTTCTTTCACAAGGCCTCGCTTCAGGTTTAGCAGGTCATTTTTAAGGAACCCAAATGTGCCCAGTGTCTCGGAGTTCTCTGAGTCGTCCTTCCACCCACTGATGTGTGTGTGTGTGTGTTGAATCACATTGACTGACTATACCACTAAATGAGTTGGATTCGTAGCCAAGACAGATGTGAAGCCGAAATAGCGGTATAAACGTGGGCGGAACGCCGTCTCTGAGGTCGCTCCCAAACAAAATGATCTCTCGTTCTCTGAGAAGATATCAAAGCCATGCATTGTTATACGAGACGCTAATGCTCAGAACTGGTGTGCAAGGAAGCTATTGTGAGCCTCGGTCTGGTTTTAAAAGACAAGAAACCAGGGAACGTCAAGGTCAGAGTGTCTTTTCGGAGTCAGAATCCTGCTCGTTTAACGTCGCATGACCTTAATAAATTACCGAAGCACTATGACTCAGCAAACAGCGGTTTTCCAGCTCTCGTTTTTCTCAACTGTGGTTTAAGTTTAGCATCTTATTTTCACTGGAGATAATCTCAAGGCCACCGTGTAATGTCACCGTGAGTTTGTACAAGCCCCCTTTTCCCCTCCAGCAGTCTGTTTGTTCAGGCTTCGTGTTCGTACTCAGCTGAAATCTCACTGCTCTTCTCTATAAGAGGGCTGTTTTTTACGGTGTTGTTGCAGGACCGAATTGTGGTTTTGAACCCGGTGGACCTTTGTGGACACACAGGCCTGGGAAACCAGATCAGCACAAAAGGCGACTTTTAATTCGGAAAGGGGGGGGTGTATGTGGGTGTTTGAGTATGGTGGGGGGTCTGCTTGAGTAAAACAAAAAACTCTTTGCTTGTACACGTTATCATGAATCTGCTGACTTTTCTTCTGAAGTGCAGCCCCGAGGGATCTCCTGTGGAAAGAAAAGAGGAACAATAAAGCAAACTATCATCTGTGCGAAGCCAAACAGCTCGGCTCCTCGGAGTTACAAACCCAACCCATGAGGAGCGGAGTCCAAAGTAAACAGCTGCAAGCGAAAGCAGAGGGAGCGGGATTCGCTTTGACAAAGAGGGCTCAGCGTGTGTTCTCTTCTTCCTGTAGCGTCTGCTTATTCATATCTACTGCCTTCATGCAATAAACCCTTTAACCCCAAATTTAGAATACCAAATAGCTCTGTCCATCACATTTTGGATTTTATTGCAAGGTTCAGTTTACCCAGGATGTGCTTTCATTGTGCATGTGTACACAAAACCTGAGAAAAAAAAAAGGCTTGATTAAACAACTATTGATTTCAATTCAGCTCTGCTATGTGTGCCTCAGACACCAAGGCCGCAGATGATGTATTGATTTATTCCACAGCCAGCTCTTTTTCAACCCCCCTCTGCAATAATTAAGGCTCCCTGAACAAAGATGGCCGCCACAGCTGGTTGTGCACCAGAGTGTCTGTCGTGCACAACATGTCGGACGCCGAAGAACAGGTAGTGCAGCGTCGCTGTTCCGATCATCGCTCCTCGTGCTCCTCACACAGCAGCACCTTTCACACTATTGCACAGAGCCTCTTTCACACAGGTCAGCCATGGTGCGCGATCTGACAGGCAGAACAGGGGAACGTTTATAACGCCCGGCCTGGAAGGCAGCAGGAGATTAGAGTACGTATATAATTGCCCCATACTTAAGCATATTGGTGTAAGACCTGCAACTGGGAATATAATGTTAAGTTTCTGCATATATTTGCATGTTCATAAAGATCTCTCGTACGCCAACATGCCATACCTTCTTAGTTTGTATTTGACCTTAACTTCTAAATTAGGCTTTCAATAAAATTACGTTTAGATGCACAATCCTTTAGAACAGTTAGCAATAGAATGATCCTTTTTTTTTAATTAAAATTTTATTTTCTATACCTTTTGCACAAAAACCTTTAAAGCGTGTTGGCCTTAAAAATTATGATTATTATCATTAGGTCTGTGTTGATATAGAAGCTTCGCTTACTGAACGGCCTTCAGTGGAGTATAATACATCATGTCTGGAGTGGTTGTGTCCCAAACTGCATTGCTATTAATTTCTCTGCTTCTACAAAAAAGTATTTTTGTCTTTAGTACAAGCCAAAAGCTTTCATTTAAACAACCAAGTGTATTTTTTTTTTACAAGGTACCTGGAGTTCTCTAGCATCACTATTAAGTCCCAAAATAGTGCAATATCAAATATGACTTTAGACATAAAACCCAGAAATCATTCGCTCTGTAATCCTAAGATCCTAAAGGTTCTTTGGCTTGAGTTCCCAAAACTAGATACAACTCTAAAAGTCATCAAAGATCCTGCAACAGTCCAAAGAACATGCTGCAGTAAGAATGTTCCAAAATCTGTGTCTATGTCCCCCGTAAACAGCCATTTGAAAACCAGACAAGAGAAATGCCTGAAACACACGTCAGGTAGTTATTTCACTGGAACAAATCTCACAGATGTGTTCAGCATCAGTAAAAATGTGAAAAACCAAGACAGGTGCTGTGGCAGCAGAAGCACTGAAATAAAGTAACTTGAGGTCTAATCTGAAGAATCTTTCATTAGATCGATGAATTATTCCAAGAACAAATAATAAATCCTTGTATTAAGAGCACATATCTACATATTTTGAATTTAAAGAGGCATAAAATGGCACATTTTTCTTGCTCATTGTTTAACATTCATTTCCTCGAGCAACGAGCAGAATATAGCTAACAATCTGACAAATGTTCTAGGTTTTTGTAAACAAATTGGAACTACAATGAACTGAAGCTCCTGAGCACGTCCGTAGTGAGGTCAGTAGAGATCTGTGATGTGTAATAAATGCTCACATTCAACTTTTAGGGTGAGACTGACTTCTGTACTAGTTGAGTAGATTATAAGTAACTTAGGCTCATAGCACCAGCTTAAAACTGAAGTGTGACATTTCAGTGCAGATATGAAGTCTATAAGCATTAAAAACCCAACAGCAACACAAAAAAAAAGAAAAGAAAAGAAAAGAAAAGAAAAGAAAGAAATTAAAGAGGAGCTCTAGCTCCTCCTGGTGTCCATTGTTTGTATTGACGGTCTTGGTCGTACATGAATGCTATGTGTACTATAATATACTGTATTTTACAGCAAGCTTGTTCATCTCATGAAATTGGACATAGATTATAGTGTATAATTTAACCTAAAATATAATTTACTTTCCATTGCTCTCCATTATGAACAACACACACCATCTTTTCCACAGCATATTCACCAGGCAGAGGATTGTGTTCAGTGGCAGACTGCTATCTATCTATCTATCTATCTATCTATCTATCTATCTATCTATCTATCTATCTATCTATCTATCTAACCATCTGTCTGTCTGTCTGTCTGTCTGACTGTCTGTTTATCTATCTATCTATCTATCTATCTATCTATCTATCTATCTATCTATCTATCTATCTATCTATCTATCTATCTATTTGTCTGTCTGTCTATCTATCTATCTATCTATCTATCTATCTATCTATCTATCTATCTATCTATCTAACCATCTGTCTGTCTGTCTGTCTGTCTGTTTATCTATCTATCTATCTATCTATCTATCTATCTATCTATCTATCTATCTATCTATCTATCTATCTATCTATTTGTCTGTCTGTCTATCTATCTATCTATCTGTCTGTCTGTCTGTCTGTCTGTCTGTCTGTCTGTTTATCTATCTATCTATCTATCTTTAAAAAACTTTAAATAGAATCAAAATATACTTAATAAATGATGATCTCTTGTTTAAAACATTCTTACAACATGATTAGATGCAATTGTGGATGATAAACAGATAGATAGATAGATAGATAGATAGATAGATAGATAGATAGATAGATAGATAGACAGACAGACAAATAGTTAGATAGATAGATCATTTTTTATTTCGAATCGTAATGAATATATTTTAAAGTGTGAGTGCTCCGTTTCACCACTAGAGGGAAGCACGTTCTCGTGAATTAGATTTAACAGGTTAAACGCGACTTACTGATCTTTATGGAAGGCCATTTTACACAAAACGAGACAAATAACACTGATACGTTTCTATAATTACAGGTATAGGCACATATTTTTATTTCAAAATGGCTTCTTTCAAAAGACCAATGACAAATATATTTCCTAATGATAGTTTTATTTTATAATGGCACTTTTTCCATACAATATCCAAAATTGTATTTCATTCAGTTTTTATTTAAAAACATATTATATATTATACACATCTATATAATAACATAATATACTATAGAATTACACACTATATCATACACATCTATATAATAACATACAGTAATATACTATATTATTACATACTATATCATACATAAATAACCAGATAAATGTCCTAATAAATTATGTGTGGCACTTTGCAAGCACAAGCCATTTAGATGATTTAATTAATTTTGCTGATGGAAAAGCAAAGCCAATTTGGTTATAATTCCTGTTTGAATGGGAGGAAAAATCCTCTCAGCATTTCATCAGACATCTTCACCAGATCTGATGCTATGTAGATGTGTCCCCTGAGACACAAGGCTCTGTGAGTGGAGCTTCTGAGCTGCTGCTGCTTCATGTCTCACTCGGTGAAATGCTGAACTATTAGGAATTGATTGGCATGTGATTGGCGCAGGAGCTGATTAATGTGCTGCTGTCAGTGGTGGTGATGAAGATGGATTCACTCCGCAGGACCGAATCGGCTCAGATAGCTCGGCTCAGTTAGCTGTCATTTAATGACTCTAATGCAAAGTTGGAGTCATATTGTCATTTCATTCACTGATTAAAGCAAAAGCAGATGGAGGAATGTGTGTGTGTGTGTGTGTGTGTGTGTGTGTGTGTGTGTGTGTGTGTGTGTGTGTGTGTGTGATGTGATGCCCACATCTTGCTGTGATTTTATTTTCACATGTGATTTTGTCTTCATTTGATTCATAGTTTTTATTCTCACATGTTTTTTTTTTTACTTTTTTCACAGTGATCATTTTTTTGTGGTCATTTTTCACACTTAGTTTACTACTTTCACGTGATAGTTTTTTTTTTCAAATGGTACATTTGCTTTCTTTTGTGCTTTTTTCACATGATTTATTTATTTTCAAATGTCATTGTGGATTCTTTAGCTAGTTATTTTCTGCCCTGGACAATTCTTATTCACTTGAGTTCATGCGCACAATTTCAAGTTATAATGGTGAAATGCATGTTTTATTCCTCAAATAATCACATGTTTAAAAGGAAATGTAGGTGATATTTCTGTAAAACGTTTTCTCTGTCAACGTTCGCTTGCTTTTTGGATGGCTTTTTGGCTGTTATTTTTAGATTGATTCTTACATTGTGCTCCGCATCTGAGAAACTATCAAAAGTAATGATCCAGGAGTAATGACTATGGTGTGGACTCCCTCATCATTATCATCATCATTGCTACTGCCTTCCCAATAAAGCTCCCGTTCCTTCATCGGCTCACATGTAAAAATTACATGAATGTCATGCTATTCATGTCTCCCATTCTCATCAATAACATAAAAAAAACAAAAAAAAGGTTAACGTAATACACTGTCTTTAATACTGTATAAAAATTTTAAATATTCTATAACAACCCAAATATTCTGCCAAGACTCTATAAATATTCATTAATCTGTAAATTGGACACACTTCCAATCTTCCTATGACCCTGAGCAGAGCTCTCCTCCTGACTATGATGTGTCCTTAGCGATGTTATTAGCTATTGCATACTGTGTTATTACTGACAGGATGACAAGCTGAGAATTTAAAGAGAGACATAGAAAAGACAGTCTGCTTATAGGTGCTATAACATAAGCGATAATTGGAACTGACTTGTTTCATGGATGATCCGCAACAACATCTGTTTTTGATCAATGTCTGTGTAATAACAGCAGCTCCATTTCATCACATCACCCTGTCGTTGATTATTTTCCTACTCTAAACTAACTAGATTAGCTAGTCAATTAGCTTAGCACACAGGTTCTGTAGCTAAATGTTGATTAATGAGCTTGAACCCTGTTTTTTGCATTTAGAAGTTCTTTTTGGCTTTTTAACTCATAGTCTTTCTTTTACAGGATTTTCTCTCTAGATGGTTGTCTTATTGGAAATATGCTACTAAAGTGTGATTGGTGATGCAGATATAAAGAGCAGATGCTCTTTATCATGTTTGTTGTCTTCACCGTATGGCTCGTGCTCCTCTGGGTCGTTTCCTTTTAACGGCTCGGCTGCTTGACAAGCCTGGGCTATTGGTTGTAACATCAGGAATGAGATCCGATCGGTCTGTCATAGACGTCGCACATCACCATTTTGTAAAGTGCGATGTTCATCAACAGTTAAAGTGCTTGTCTGAAAAGAAGTCTTATATTAGGATCGTCAGATGAAAGAAGAAATACACTTATTTGCAAAAATGCATCATGCTGAGAAACATGACACGTACATACAAACGCTCGTTTTCTCATATCTGTGTGATTGTTTTCTAGCTGACTGAAAGCGTGAACGTGCTTCTCCCCTGTGTGTTTCATCTCGCTAAGACAATGAGCCCAGCAGAGAGCAGGAGATATTTTCCTTCCTCGCATAATCAGATGTATTTCTACAAGTGAGGAAAAAGAGAGGCCCACAGCGAGAATTATAGAAGGTGATTATGACTTCGGTTGCATGGCAACACATTTTGGTACGAGACTAGCTGATTTAGCTTCATTTCTGACTCGAGGCTTGGAGAGTGTACTTTAGAAACACAACCACTAGCGAGTCAATAGCAAGAGCACACCGAATATTTGGGCTCGAGTAATCTTCACACGTTCATATCAGTGCCAGGTGTGGAACACAAACTGAACACATGGCCGCTAATGTCACGTTCACGTATGTGATTGTGTTGTAAGGGTTGTTTACAAAAAAAAGTAAATGCAGTCTGAAAATAAAAAGAAAAAAAAAAACATGATCATGAGTCACACTCCACTTAAATAAAGCCTGCTGTGTGGGCTGTAGACAGGTCATTTTGAAATACTCTGTGTGTGTTTGTGTGTGTCTGAGTGTGTGTGGTAGCAACAGTGTTTATTCAGGAGTGATGGAGCTAAGCTTCAAAAACAACACCTCTGTACAGACTTGTACTCAAGAGACTGTACAGAGGATTTGGCTTGTTTATGATGTATGAAAAGCTGACTACATTGATGGCAAAAAGGTATTTTCTTATCGATTTTTTTCCCTTCATAATCCCTGGTGAGAGTCGGAAGGACAAAAAAGCAAGGAATTACAGTAAAAATAATAAACAGCATTTTTTTTCTAATATATCTTCTCAAAATCTCACAACTCAGCAGTACGATATTCGTCCTTTCAGCATTTTTCAAAAATTACCCGAAGGATCTTGAATCGCATAACTATTGATATGGTGAAGTTTTGTCTGAGAACATGTTTGTTTAACGTTTATGGAAAGAGTCAGTGCCCTGCAATAGACAGACACATTTCCACCTCAGGTAAATCTTCAGGAAAGACTTTTAGTTTTCTCTGTAGCATGAAAACTCAAGAGAGATGGAAAAACAGAGTCTGGTGAAGGAAGGAATGGCTGTTTATAGCTGCTTTAACTTGTTTTTGCAGACTCTCAGAGACACTGATCGTAACTACAAACTGTGAGGATCCGGAGGCATCTAGAGACGTTCGAGACTCGGTTGGATTCTGTTTCATGAGGATTTGTGCGTTCAAGGAGAAAACGCCGACTCCATGTGGTCTCTGAGGACAACAACATCCTAATCAATACAGACCTAATGTAGAACAGACATTGTTCATAATAACACTCTCCGGTGTTTATAACAGTTTATAATCACACCCTCCAGTGTCACCCAAATAAGGATGAGGTTCATTTTTGGGTTTGGTTCCTCTCAAGGTTTCTTGGGAGTTTTTCCTCACTTCAGTCACCTCAGGCTTGATCATTGGAGATAAATAATAAACACATTTAAATAGACATAATATTAATCTTTGTATAATTAACTTTTTGTAGTATATTTCTTATATATTGGATCTAAATATTTCTCCTAACTTTCCTTTAGTGAGGAACTCTCTGTGAGATCCTGTGGTACAAGATCAATATCCAATAGGATGCGTCTATTTTGTTCACGTGATCTGGTCATTTGGCGGTTTAATTAAATTGGCAATTGGTAAAAAAGGGCGTTTTAAAAAAAATACAGACATTTAAAGTGTTGAAATGGAGGAAAAATAGAGGATGTTGAAGAGGAAAAGGAAATAAAAGCTTCATTTCTTCCTGAAATCTCGTCTCCATATTTGACATAGAAGTTTCTGGTAAACGGTCAAACTTTTTTCTTTTTTTTCCACAAGCCCGTTAGCATGTTGCTAACTAACGGTTTGGTTCCTTTCGATGCGCGTGCAAGTCTGTCAGCTGACAGATTCGGGTTTATGACGTTTTATTCTGTTTTGTTTCACCGTATTTTATTTTACGTTACCTGTGAAAAAGGAAACGGCGTCGAATGACCAACAAACGAGTGAGTAAAATATGTATTTTTTCCATTATTACCGCTGTAGAAATGACTATAACAGGGTTTACGGTAAACACCAAAGGTTTGGAGAGAAAGTTACTGTAAATAGGTTTTGTTCACATTATACACTACTTATTAACGCTAATATATCTGTTATTCTTTAACATTAAATTCTTAGATTTTTAGATCATGTATATTAAATGCTTGTATAAAAATCTGTGACGTTTTCTGTTTTGAGGCTGTTTAAAACTTTTTTTAAAATAAGGTGGTGTATTTCTGCAGTTTTTTTAAGGAATAAATGTGATATTTTGAAGACGTATGTTTTTTATATATGTATTTTTAATATTATAAAAAAAATTACATTTTTAAGAATTTTAATAGTTAAAATAGTTTGTCTGGTGTTTACCGTAAAATCACGTGTATATACTCACGTGCTTTTTCTTTTTAGGTTTTTAGATCATGTATATGAAATGCTTCTATAAAAATTTGTGACGTTTTCTGTTTTGAGGCTTTTTTTTAAAAATAAGGTGGTGTATTTCTGCATTTTTTTAAATGAACAAATGTGATGTTTTGAAGACGTATGTTTTTAATATATATGTTTTTTAATATCATAAAAAATGTAAATTGTTAAGAATTTTAATAGTTTAAATAGTTTGTCTGGTGTTTATCGTAAAAGCACGTGTATATACTCACGTGTTTTTTTTTTTTTAACTACAGCTGGTTTGTGGTGTTTGTTTTAACGTAGAGTGCTGAGATATTTTAAAGCTTTCATCTACATTAGAGCAGTTAGGTGAACTGTTCGAGAATGACTTATTGGTTAGTAACCATAGTATTCTGTAATTGTAATGGGTCATGTTAAAGGACCTTCACCGTAAATGTGAGTCTGGTTCAAATTTACACTTCCAGCATTTGGCAGATGCTCTAATTCAGAGTGACTTACATTATCTAATTTATTTATTTTTTAATATAATTGAGGGTTAAGGGCCTTGCTCAGGGGCCCAACAGTGGCAGCTTGGTGGATCTGGGATAGAACCCACAACCTTCCGATTGGTAGCTCAACACCTTAACCACTAGGCCACACCATGCCCTTCTAATGTGTTGCTTGGTTGGTTGGTTGGTTGACACAGGGATGCTGTTATTGCAATTAAAGTTTAAACGATCTCAAACAATCAGAGTTTCTTGTTTGCCATTTTCCATTGCTGATCATAGTCGAATTAAGGAGAAATCCAACATACTGTAGAAGTATTTCCTGAAGAATGTTCCAGATAGCTCTGAGCTAAGGCTGAAGCAAGCGCTATAAACTATATATACTATAAAATAAATCTTGGCTGCCATTATAATGATTAATATGAAAGTTATGAAAGAGAGTGTATCCTTTTTACTTTGCATGTGGGAGTATGGACAAATAATTGTCTGGAAAGGGAACATAAGTAAAACCCAGATGTGCTTGCAGAGACATACTGCACACTACATATTGCATTTAGTCAAGATCACACACGAGTCCAGTGCATATGTTATCTGCAGCCGTGCAGCATTTCTTGTACAAAGGTAAAAATCTGACTAACCATGTCAAATTGGATCTAAATAAAGATGTCCTTCCTCCTGCATCTCGTCCACTCTGGCATCACAGGAGATATCGGCTAATGAGAGAAGTGCTGTAGTCAAGGTTCCACTTCTTTTGATGGCTGTCTCCTGTGGGAACTTGTGTGTGTGTGTGTGTGTGTGTGCGCGCGCTGTTTGGACCAAGGGACACACCAGACAGTTTGACGTGTGCGTAGATGAGCTGTCAGGCTCTGCACTGAAAAAAGCTCTGCACTGAAAAAAGCTTGCTTATACCGTTGGCTGGATTTGATTGAAAAACCAAAGAAATTGAATCGTTGAAAAAAAACAATCCAAGGAACGCTAAATAAATACAACATGTTTGAAATCCATGTTTTTTCTGATGACGAACTTGGCCTAAAGGCATTATTAGCATTACTAACATCTTTATCATGGTTAACAATGCAGAGATCTATGAATATGCTTTGTTCTGAAAAATATATTCTCATCAACCTGTCAGCAAAAAAAAGGAATATACATTAATTCTGGATGGAGTATGGTAAGGAGAGAGAGAGAGAGAGAGAGAGAGAGAAGAAAAAATAGAAATGTCACTGTTCTGAGAATCAGTTAGAAGTTTAGAATGACGTTTTTCCTTTCTTCTCTAGCCATTTTCATCACCTCTTTGTCTCAGGCAAAAGTAGTTCTGGATAAGTGTCATACCGATATGCAGACAGTAACACTGTTTGCGCAATGTTCTGAGCAAACCCTGCTGGCATGTTCGTGCTGTGAGAGTGTTTCTTGTCTGGTGTTTTGTCCATTCTCTTTCAGACAAAAATTCAGAAAATTACATGGAATGAAACGGCATGCTGCACACGTAATGGCACGGAACCGATTTAGCTTTTGCTAGATGCTTTAGATGGATTGTCTTTCACATAGACGGTTGGATAGGCCATATTATTCTGGCAGACAATTATCGGCATATCATTTATTCATGTGCCTAAAGGACAATGCTGGCAAATCGTGCAGTCTTCCATTTTGAAACATGAAGGGAAAAAGTTGATGCTTTTATAAACGGCATCTTTAAATCTAAGCCCTGCAAGGCGTTTGCTGTATGACAGATATTTCTGTCCTGCTGAAAGTATCAAGTCTTGCTATAAATATAACAGACTTTTCATTTAACTCAATGTGTTTTAAAGAATGCTGAGATGTACTCTGGCTGAATAACTTGGAGTTATGACCCATGAAAAGATTTTTGAGCGGTTTGAGTGTTAGGGGGAATAAATAAAGCTAAAATAAAGTAGCGATACACTGATGCAGGCCTAATGTAGGTTTTTGCGCTAAATGACATTGATCAAGTATTTCATAAGAAATGATGACAAATCAGTAATGAATGCAAACTGAGCCCTTTGAAAAATCATTAAAATATCTTATAAAATATAAATGGTATATTCAACTGAATAGGGAGGAAGGCTGTTCTGAGGTTAGCATACAAAGTGGTGTCGGTGACCACGGTCTTTAAAACGAGCACAAGGTACCGTGAATAGCATGGAGAAGTGAAGAAAAAGGAGAGCAATTCACTTCAGCAAGCACCATCTCACGCATGCTTCATTTCGCAAGGCTCTACACTTCAACAGATACTGCACGATAATTAAGTTAAAAAAAGTTGACATTACCAACATTTCATGCAAAGTCATAAATAATGCATTACCCTGCTCTTTCTCTCTCTCTCACTCCCTCGCTCTCTCTCTCAGTTTTTAATCATAGTGTTAGCTAAAAGCCAAGTAGCCCATTAAAACTCTGATTACGCTGAGCCAGCTAGCATTCAGTTACACATCTGATTCCTACAAGAATAGCCTGACAGACTGCTGTGTCCTTGCAAATGACTTTGTCTTTGTTTAATGGATTTTTTTAAAGTTTCATTATCTTCGTGACCCCTAGGCTAATTAAATCGGCTTTATTCAGACAGATGGATGAAGTGTTTAGGGACAGTTTGTAACTTCAGAGGTTTGATGTGGTGATTTGTCTTTACGTGGTGATTTGCACCTGTAAGATGTGTACACTGCTATCTCAGCCATACTCGATTCCACAGAAAACATCTTTTAAATTCCTCGAAAAGTGCAAAATCAACGCAATAAAATAAAATCCACAAATTTTAAAACATACCAAAATTTACTTGTCAGTCGCAGAGCTTTTGAGGTTTTACTTTTGTTCTATAAAATGGAGCCTTTGCTATTTGTATTCAGCAGTTCTACATGAAACCTGTCCATTTTTCATTCACTTGTAGTAAGGGCTGATGTACTCACACTAATGCCAGAGCCCATTATTAGATGAATGAATGAAGCGAAGTGTAATTCAAACATATGGCAGAAATAACAAGTCTTATAGATTTTCAGACATGCTTTGTAGAAATGGCATCAAGTGTTTCGCCCCTTCAACATAAGTGCTTTTTAAGCTTTCATTAAATTGTAATAACTATAGGAAATTAAGGAAATTGACTCTTTTTTTCCCCTTCCACATCATGTGTTACTGTCAGCTCATTATGGCTGGACTCATTCTGGTAACATGAATGATTGCATTTGGACAGCAAGGATAAATGTACAATTTTGGACCTGTCTTTTTTTTTTTTTTTTTTTAATACTGAGCGGTTAAAAGGTGATATGGGACAATAGTGACATTAACAGAGACTTTTGTTGTTAATGGAGGTTCTGATTGATTTATTAGAGCTAGTATAGTAGTATGTCATAAACTCAGGCTGCTGTAAGATTCATAGATATAATATAGAATATAGAAATAAACCCTCTATAGGAGAATGGGACACTATTTATTTATTTATTTGCTTCTCATTTAGAGTTTTTGCGTAATTTCGCCAACAGACGTGTCCGACTTCCGTTAAACCAGACATGGACCTGAGGAGAAGCTGTTTTATCTGGCCTTAGTTTGACTCCTATTTGTGCATCGTATATGCGATTGCAGAATGACAAGGAATGTTAATTGAGGGCTTTTTCATTTTATTTCAATTAGTTTTGCAAGGTGACTTAGTCTGCCTGTTATCCTTCGATGGAATGGTCATTAGTTCACAATTTTTAAATGATTTATCATAGTTATCCTCTCTTCTGTCTGCCTTCTTTTTATTATTATTATTATTAGTATTATTATTATTATTATTATTATTATTTTGGTGGGGTTTGTATTCAGAAAGATCCTGCATTATGGTAGCATGAAAAAAGTATAGCTATATTTTTATATAGCTATACATTATAGTATATATTACGAGTAACCAATAAACCATTAAGGATTTTACCAAAGCGTTTCAACCTCACACACATTCCTCTTTCAGAAACTGATATTTATTACTAACGCTGCCAACATGATGGACATTTTATCACGGCTGCTTTTTACTGCCACTTCATCAGTGAGATGATTCTGTGTGAAACAAGAAGGCCAAGCTTGACACTTTTATTAGACCTGTATTTGAGGTGGATCTTTTGTGGTTGAGATTTATACTCTTTAGGAAAGAAGAGACACTGAAGGACGGGATGTTTACAGCAACAACAGAGGATGGGAATTAATCGACAAAGGGCTTGAGCTGTTCTTTGTGGCACCCAGTTAAGTTATTGGGATTGATTTAATGATTCAGTCTGTGAAATTATTTAGCATACTGGTATCCTGCTGACTTACTGATCTTGACGTGATGAGATTCTAACGTCTGATGTAAACCCTTTTTCTGATTTGCTTAACTGAAATTCTTTATATTTAATCAGACCATGTCTGATTAAACAAAACGACTTCTTTACATGCTTGAACGCCAAATGCTTGGTTATGTACCGGCGGTCATGCATGAGTGCTCCAGTACTGAAGGTTATGCTTTTAAATCACTTGTAAGAAGATTGTAGACTGCAGCGGGGCAACAGTATAAACTACGGGAAATAGTTTAAAGTACACTTATATGGCCAAATTTATGTGGATTTCTGATCATCACACCAATATGTGGTTCTTCCCCAAACTGTTGCCTCAATTTCTTTTCACTGGAATGGACAGGATCAAACCTGATCACAAAGAGAGTCCCATGAATGGGTTCCCAAGGTTGTGGAAGAACTTGAGCAACCTGCATAAAGTTTCAATGTTTATGACAAGATGAAAAAAGCTGCAGTTATGACATTTTGTTTGTGGAAGTCAGTTGAACATTATCTCTGCCTGAAGTATATTGATGCCTTAAGGCCCTTCAGTATTATTAACAGCATTATGCTTGGTGTCGGCATTAACCTTTTTATCTAAATAACTTCCTGTGTTCATAGGATAGCAGTAAATCCTATATATGATTGATTTAGGAAGGGGATGATTGATTTGGGAAGGGGAGTGGGATTAAGCAAATGGATAGCACATTATCAGGTCCTGACTCCTGTGATTGGGGATGGAGGGATAAACCTGTTTGGCAGAGCTCAGGTAGTAAAGAATATGCCACTGCTTTTAAAGACCTCATTTCAGAGACGGAGGCTTAATGAGTGGTGAAATGCATATGGTGTACCAATGTTATTGAGCTTTTATTTCAACAAGGTTGTTTACTGATTCTCCATGAAGAGAACAGATAAAGCTTGAGCAGGTTTATATGCAGGTGGTATCTTGGTTCCTCAAGTCCTAGTCCCCAGTTCTTTGTATTTGTCATACTGGTTTGTTTATCTGTCTGGTAGAAATGTGAAACTCATTCCAAAATGATAATCTACTTAATAGTGCAGTAGTGATCTAATGAAGAAAAGATAGGTTTACTCTCGCGAGTACCTGGACACAGTTATCGATCGCTTAAAAAGAATATCAAAGATATAAAATGTGTATTGAACAGAACTAACTTCAAACTTTCATATTAGGATGGCAGTGTCCCTAAATGCACAGATAATGAAAGACTGCAAACAACTGTAATAATGTAGTAGTAATGTCTTAATCCAGAATTGTAAAGACACTCCAACACCACTTGTTGTAACTGGCTTTAAGGTGTTTCCTGCTTCCTGGATTTATACACCAGTCTGATTTATGACCACAATGTTTGGATAAACCATAATAAAGAACTCGTGTGATAACTTTCACTTGCTTCTGGCTTTCCTGAATTACCCTAGCAGGTGACACGTGATGAGAATCCAGTGTGCTTCTTAATAAGAACGCTCTCTTATCAGGACTTCAAATCCTGACACCTGATTTAAAGGCGATAATACATTGCAGTAAAATCACTTAATATGGTAATCGCACTATTTTGGCAGCACATCAAAAACAGCAGTCAACATATTTCATTATCGGTGTCCCTGGAGAATAAAACTTCAATCTAAATGTGTTGGAGAAAGAAAACACTATCATCAGGACCCATAAAGCAAAACAAACAACTGCAGTTTGACCTCCTGGGTATTTTTAGAGCAACCAATCAACCTCTAATCTGGAGCTGGAAAACAGATGGCAACTCGTTCACACAACATGCTCCTTCTTAGGTGCAGGCTTAGCATATAATTTTAGCTCTTTGTGCAAAAGCACAGGCAGTATGAGCCTAGTCATAGATGTAGACCACACCAGGTCCTTGTTTATCAACATTGTGGTATGTATGAGCAATAACAGTGGGATTCATTAAAATGTGTGTGCATATGCTTTGCCCAGATGTAAGCAATGAAGCTTAGTACATACCAAATGTTCACAGCCATCGTGCATATGCAGTTCTATTACTCATTTAAATAGACCACCACAGTAAACCATATATGATATATAGGCATTGCTTCAAAGGGATATTTTGTTATTGCCTTGGAGAAAAATGCAGCGATCAATGAAGCGAAGCGCTACTAAGATGTGCTTTTCGGTGTTTTTACCTTTCTTTATATAACTGTGAAACAATATTTTTTTTTTTAAACCATCACCTACCCATAAAAAAATTTCTCCTTACCCCCAAAAAGTGTCGATCCACCAAGACATGATGTCTGCTGCTTAATCTGTGAGATTATAGTGAGATTATCGTTGTGCCAACGCTTGCATCAACCGTGTTGATTTGTTAATTGCAATAGATTAAAGCAGCAAATTTCAAACACCAATTATCCTTGGTGGAAAAACTACAAAGTATATACAAAGTGGTTTATACAAAGTTCATACTTAGTATTATCTAAGCGTATATATTCTAAGGTGTGTATATATAAAGTCTGCCAGTACTGAGCAATGTTTAATCATCGTTTTATAATCTCACTATACACTAAATCTCGTTCCTCTGGATCCTTGTCAATTCTGGCTGATTCGTTACGGATCTAATTCTACACCTGGATTCCTGTAAAGCTCATTTGTGAAAGTATGTGTTGCAAAAAACACTACTGAGATAAAATTGAATAGAATTGAATCAAAGATATCACGGTTAGAAGGTAGTGGGATTATTGCGTATAAACCACAAGCCAATTTGCCGTTTATTCAATTAGCATTATCATAAAGAAAAATAGCATAAACCACCAGAAGGCCACAGTATATGTTGGTCAGATTTGAGTTCCCAGGCACTTTTGTTTTTCTATGTATTCCACTGTTCCTGTCCTGCAGAGAGAAATCCACCGTTCTTGTGCACGTATTAGCGTTTCATCATCTAGGCATGTATTCCTGTGGGAGGCCACTCAGATTTCTGTCTCTGAGAGCACGGTCCACCTCCAACATATAGCCATTTATACGAGTCCTCATGTCCTTAGTGAAGGGGTCGAAGGTCAGACATCGAGATCCTGTGCGCTTGAAGTGGCCATCTCGGTTTCTCTCAGCACACAAGAGCCGTTCGTCCGGAACGGTGACGTTTAGGAAGGCCGTCATTAGCCGAAGTTGGTGGACGAGATCCATAAGGAGATGCTCGTAGTGCACCACCAGCAAACGCCTGGAGAACTGTAGCCAGGCCAGAGCGTGAGAGATCCACCATGCGGAGTACGTCTCCACAAACTCGGGCCACTCTAAGGATGCCAGTAGGTTATGTTAAGAAGAATCTCACTGGAAAATATGACTTGCTATTGACATTAGTATGTTATGGCTCAATCAGCAACGTCTCCTGGTTATACCAGTTTGTTATGAACCTGTGTGTTTTGGGCAAATGTCCCATTTCCATTTTAATTTTGTTCGGAGGTGGCACAAATTTACATTAATATTTTCACAGGTTAGGAGTTTACTATTTTAGCATTATCATGCATGACTGGCTTTAATTATTACATGAATCACTGTCGTGTCTAATCGATTCATTTGATGAATTCTGTCCTATTGTCAGCTTCTAAAATAGCATTTGATCCAGCCAAATTTACTTTAACAACATACCAGTACAGACATTAATGAAACAGAGCTACTAAACTGAAATAATGTAATTTGTGTGTGGGATGTTGGATAATTTACCATGCATAAAATTTTAAGTTGCCAAAGAAATAAAATATCAACCATAACAGCAATTAGCCTTATAGAATGTGCTGATTGGGTCAGAATAAATGGTCAAAGTCAAGATCAAGATAAGTCATGATTACCGTTACTTTTCCAGTGTGTGTCTGCTGCGTAGCCCAGGTGCCCAGCATTTTTGCGATTAAACTCTGCCACCAGGCAGTGGTACGGGTTCCGAATTAACAGGATGGCCGCGTCAAACTTCTTGATCTCTTTCTGCCCGCTCTCGTGCGTCTTTACGCAGATAGTTCTCCCACTTCGCCAATAATCCTTCTCTCCTTTAAAGCCTAAGAAAGTAGAAGAAGCAAGATATTTTCAGAAGAGGCTTTCAGAAACTTTTAATGGTCTTTAATTTAAACTGTGTCATTCCAATGACAATAAGTGATAAGGTCTCACCTTTGTTGTATAATGAGCCATCAAAGTAGTAGCTGCCCGTGTAGTAACCTGTAGCAAGCTCGATGAGGTGTCGCAGCCAAGTGTTACCTGCTCCAGGAAAACTGGATAATGCAGTGAGGGAGGATGAGCTCTCAGGCCGAAACATCCTCTCCCTACACCGAGACGCTGACAACACAATGAATAAAGTTATAGATAGATCACTTAGATAGTTAGATTAGTTTAGGTATTATTATTTTTTATTTTTTAAATTTCCCTATGAAAAATAAATACATATTCATTAAAAATGGCGGAGTCATTGTGAAAATTCACATCAATTTAGATTAAGAGACTCATGCTGTGAATAACACCAATATGAACACCGAGAGCATGTGTATATTAGTACATCAGTGATGAAGTATTCATCATTTATTCATTAGGTTTTAATAATAGAGTTTAAAAGATTTATACCACAGTATCTTAAAATTATAAATATAATTCTAGCAGCATAACATCTGCAGAGATCTTATTAAACACAGGTACTATGTGTGTGAATGTTACCTAGCACAGGTGTGCTGTACACCTGTAGGTAGTCCGTAGCTGAGGTGTGGCTTGTAGCTTTGCTCTGTCCACACGGCTGGCCGTCTACATTCTGCTGCATTAGGAGAAATGTGGAGGTGTGTCCACATAGACAGTCCTGCCCCCTCAGTACAGCCAAGGGCAGCTCCTGTGTGGGTCAGAAAGAAAAATACAAACTAATAACTCTCTATTAATCTGTTCCTCATTAAAGCTCCATTATGCCTTCTCTGGTAAAAAAAAAAAAAGAGTCATTGTGCAAGTGGCTTGAGCACATAGAGCTTCGTTTCTGTGTAAGACTGAAAAAGAGGCTCTTGAATCACAAAGGGCTATTGATTGATGATGGCCTCTTTTGAAGTAAGTACAAAGGAGGCAAACTAAAAGGCTGTAGTGCGTGAGTTCTGGGACGTGGGATCCAACCTGATCAGTGCATGTCTCCACACACAGCTGTGAGGTCATGTCCTGCTGGCCGGCATAGAGCAGCAAACCATCACTGATGTTCTTTGGTGTGTGAAAGCAGCCGTGATAATAGACATTTCTGTCTGAGAAAGAAAGTGAGCGAGAGAGAGAGAGAAAGAGGTTGAAGCACAATTATTAGCACAATTTCGGCTGTCGTTCATGTATTCTTGCATTTTACTTATATAAGGCTAGCTAGCTACTATACATTAGCTGTGAGCTTATTTGTCCAATCAATCTTGTAGAGATGCTGTTAAGACTTCAACATGCTCTATTTGATTTTTGCGTTACAAACAATGCGACATAATACACAATGTATATTTTAAACAAATAAAATATTTTTGTCTATTAACATATACATAAATAAATAATTATTTTGATTAATACTGAAATGTCGCTGAGAATCTAGCAGCTTGAACGTGTTAAATGTGAACAGAGGTGTAATGCAACAGAAGTGTGAAAATATGGAAGACACAGCTACAGAGAGAAAAAAACAGCGGACATGTGAAATAAATCTGCATTATTCCCCATATACACACACATTAAGTCTCCCAGCAAAACACGAAAGCGCCGGGAGACATGTTTGAGATTCTAGAAGCATCTTGCTGCTACATAAGATCAGAAAACCCCCAGGTCTGTGTGTATGTGTGTGAAAGAGAGAATCATTTAGTCTGCTATGCTTGGCAGGTGTGTGTGTGTGAGAGAGAGAGAGAGAAAGAGAGAGAGAGAGAGTCTGTGAGTGAAAGTCTGCATATATTTATATATTAACATTATGTATGGGGTTTGTTTGTGTCAAGTCCAGAATGATTGTCACCCCTGCACAGAGTTGGGCTAGAATCATTAAAATAAATCATTTAAAATATTTGCATAACCAGTTGAAGAAATGTCTACAAAAGTAATTTACCAAATAATATTAGTATAAAAATCTTCTCTCAATAATATATGGCAAATTGTACACCCCAGAAAAATGTGCAATATATGAGCTGCAATATATGTGTGTTTAATTGAATAAAAATGTGCATTGCTGTTTATGATGCTTTTATGTCTTGTTTCCCCGGGGAATAATTATGAGGTTTCCCAAATGTAAAATCCCTTTTATTCAATATACTATATAATTGAATATTCAGCCTGGCTAACTCACATCTCTTTTGGCCAGGAAGCCCCTGATCTATTTTGTAGATTGACAGTCTGGCCACGCCTCCACACAGTGCGTTCCTTTCAGTCCTGCAGTTCAGGTTGCAGTCCTCACTCCGTGCCTGAGGGGCGCTGATCCGGTTACCACAGTGACACTCTGTGCCATATTCCAGCCCAGCAAAACGGTAGCCACTGTGACAGGGGAAAATGCATTACTGATGAGGCTCGGTTACGCAACATAACCTTAGTTCTTAGGTACATCGGTGACCTTGTATTTTGTTTTAAAACTGGAACAGTAAAATCATTGTTGCCATGTATTTCATATTATATATATATATACACTCACCGGCCACTTTATTAGGAATACTGGTACACCTGTTTAGTCAGCCAATTGTGTGACATTAGAACAATGCATAAAATCATGCAGTAAACTTAAGCTACAGTGCATACTACACCATTCTCCTGGGTACTCTGTAACATTTCATTTGTACTCTGGGTACAAAATTACACATTTATTATGAAGTAATATCTCCAGTAAACCGAGTTTGAAATATATTCCCGTTAGAGCTTTCTTTATCCTCACTAATGCTGTTGATTGGGCTGCGTTCTAACAAATCAACTTTAACATTTTGGACCTACTTGTATTTTTTGTCCTGAGCTTTGCATTCAATCAGACTTAGATTCGAAACACTGTTTGTTACATTAACAGCACTTCCTCTCTTCATTAAAACTGTAGTTAAAATGGTTTATTATATAACGCATTTTATTTCAATTGGCCAGTCACTTAGACTTACAAGTAATGAATACTTATAACTACCATGATGCTATTTAACGTCGAACTCCATCAGTCATTCAAAGCAGTCAGGGTCACATTGGGAATCAGACCCAGGTTGATCCTCAGACCCCACCTTGAGATCCTTATCACTGACCTAATGGATCCTCAAAGAATATATATTCTGTTGTTAAAATAAGTGAATAAATGAAACAACATACATCTCCCATCTGATGAAAGATTTTCCCCTGCTCTGTAAGACAATGAGCTTTTATGTTTCAATGGTATTAATTATGTATCACTTGTAGAGCAGGCAGTGTGGTTCTGGATGAAGGTTTTTCACTTTTTGCTGCTCTGAGTAGGAGTACTGATGCTGACAGTGTAATTAGGTGGTGTAAGTATGCCTAAGACTAAAACGTTCCATTTCTGTGATGAGTATTAACCTTTTGTGACAATTTGTTGATGAGCGGTCAGGATGTTTTTGGTGCGCTTCGGGCTGTCAAAGCCTTTGAGTGTGCTGAATGTTTTATCCTGCAAATTAAAGATCCACACAAATGCTTGTACAGCTCCAACACAGAGTGTCTGTATTCTGCCACCTGGGCCTGCTGACCAACACTGCCTGCTTTCTTCCAAATTTTTAAAACATTGAATGTTTTAAATCTGTGAATGTTGGTAATGATTCCTTGTGATAATGTCTCATAAAGCTATATAAGTAATTGCACAATAAATAATGCCTTAATATAATGCATATTTTAGAGCAAATCACCCAATCATTCTAAGAGAAGACTTCTAAACGGTCTGCGCTGTAACTTGTGTTTGTCAAGTCAAATTGCACGATGAATAGCCTGTAATGACAGACCTACAATTTAAAGCAAATTATTACGTTCTGTGTATGCCATTCAACGGCTTGTGCTTGGCTTATGCAAAACCATTCATCAAGGTCATTTACTATCCATTTTTTATTTTTTGACCTGTACTGTATTTGTGGTTGTCCTGTAAAATTTGGGTCACACTATACTGTCCTCATATCGGTGGATTTCAATTACCATGTCGAAGCAGCACGTACACACTGAGATTTTAGTAAAAGCTTCATGACATGGAAAGACCTTTGTTGTATTGGTCTTAATGAGCACATCACAGCATGCAATCTTAGACTAACCGAAGAAATGATCTTTTATGATCTACAGGCCAAAAAATATGTTCACAAAGCCACCATTAACAGTGTCTTACTTATAACAAGGAATAATTTAACATGTCGTTCACTTTACTTGAAGCACCCACTGATGACTTTTGTAATGATTTATAATTATGCACAGATCATTATTCGTCACAAAGTACTCCACAGGCTTATCATTCATTGTAAATTACTAGTATTATGATGTATGAACATTAGCCTCATAGAGAGTGTTGCCAAAGACAGATTTGTCTCGTATTCAATATTTCACTCATGTGCTTACCTCTCAGAGCAGGTGTCTTGGCACAAAGAGCTGGTCATTTTTCTGAAGTCATAAAGCACAGTTCCTCCAAGCGCATGTTGTTTGTCGTCATTCATAAAGCACCCAATGTAGGTTCCTTAAGAGAATAATGTGAAATCAGTACTGACAGCATGTTCAGATTGTACATTTTAACATAATTCAGGTCGTACCTTTATGTCTGGTGTTCCTGTTTAATGGATTGTGTTCTGCCAAATTCTCTTGGTCTGTTCTCTGGCGCTGAATCCAGTGTCGTCTCAGGTGCCTGATCTTTAGGTTCCGAGACACAAAGCTTTCTTGATCTGCTCTACTCCCTGACAAATCTGGATTATTCTCCACATCCTGAATTAACGTGGATCCGGGTCTCCTGTGGTGCCAGCTAACACTTGGTGCCTCCAGAGATCTAGGGGGCAATGGTACGGAGGGTATTGATGAGGGCGGATAAGTTCCTTTTTGAAACAAGGCCACGTTGGAACGCTGGAGCAGCAGCAAACTTCCGGCCATGATGTAAGCCACACCCAGAAAAAGAAGCAGCAATTGGGCCTGTCTTAGAAAGCGCTGTAGTGTGTAGCAGGTTTTAGCCATGATTACAACTCAACGATCACCACTGTTTGAAAAAAAATCCACAAGAGGATTTTAGTTCTCAAGATGTTCTCCTCTTCATCATCAAACACTTTATAGTCTTTATGCTTGGAAAAAGCCTCCACCAAAAACAATCAATAACCCTGGAGCAGAGGAATATTTTTTTTAACTAATTATCTTGATTAAATCCAAAAGAGGCTTTTAAAGCTCTTTTTTAATATATACACACACACACACACACACACACACACACACTAGTTAATATATGTCATGGTGTATGATTGGATACATTTCCATATGTTACCGCTTGATTTTACCCGAACAGTTCATCGCTTTTGTATCCAGCACTCCAAAAATTCCACAAGGGGTCCCCTCTGAAGTCATGCAGTACCACCATTCTACATGCTCAAAGTACTAGACATTCAAAAGAAACGATGGAACTATAAGTGGAAATGGATGTTCGCCAAACACACATGGGTCTAATGGTCAAGTGTCCACATGGTGTCGGCCATTTAGTGTACAAAAGGTGCATGCTTTAGGGTACCATTACCATCCCTTCAACAAGGAATGGTACATTTATTTAAAGCCTTAGTTTATCACTTATTTTTTCTCAGAGTATGTTTTCACATACTGTATTGACTGAATAGCTCTTAAATGCAATAATGTTATTTTCCATATTTTTCCTGACCCTCTTCACTATACAATCCTTCATTGTAATACAACTTGATTAACACTCAACCATCCCAAACAGGCTAACCTTGAATCATCGTTTCAAGCTTTCAGGCTGTTTTGTTCAGTTGATTTAATGTTCATTTCATTCCAGAAATGAGTGGGAGTACACTAACCCCCCCACCCCCCACCCCCACACACACTGCTGCATCTGAGCCACCATCAACATAGTCCTGCTAATGCATGACTATACCAGCCACAAATGGTTCCTTGTTACCATAGTGAAACAGGCAACAAAATAAGTATACACACAACAGCTACAAGAATAGTGACTCAAGAGTTGGCTAGAGAGAATATTTCAATAATTGAATTAGTTATTACACAAAAACAGATTCAACTCTTCATGAAGCCATCCTTGTAGTTTTTAGACTATACTACTATTTAGAGTTGCTTTTTAATCTCTCTGTGTTCTGCCTCACTTCAGGTGAAACCAAAGCTGATGTGTTTGTGTAGGTTCAGCCAAAAAAATCTACCACATGCCTAGTAAACAAAAACCGTATGGGCCATGATTTTCCATAATTGAGATTCGTCTGCATGTTAGCATTCCCCCTTCCCAGTTTTTTAAAATGTCCGATCATTGTTACAACATAAAATTCTGCAGAGGAAAAAATGCAAAACAAATGGTTCTTCTATCACTGTAAAGAACTATTTCAGTCAGCTTTAGTTTTAAGAGTAGTTATTGTTTAATAAAGAATGTGATGTTAAAAACTTCTGTGGTTTGTATCTTTGGTGGAACCTTAAATGAGTCAATGAAAAAATTCACGGTAAAATATTTTCACATTTAGAAATGCATCCTAATAAGGATGCATTGAAAATTAAACTATTCAAAGATCTATTAAAGATCTCTTTTTCGAAGAGCTGTCAAAAACATCCAGATAAATTAAAGCGTCTGCACAGGATGACCTGCAATAAGTCCGATGTTCCATCCAAGAAGTATTCCCATTCTCTGGATAGACACCGTATCTGCTGTCACCCTGATCACGATAAAATGCTTACTGAAGATAGATCACTGAGCATCACTAGTATGAATATAATATATTAAACATAATTAAAATGCATTAAACTACATTTAAATTAACGATTCATATCCATAAATTTGTGTAAATCGCAGTCTTTTGGAAACTGCATAGCAAACGTTAAAATACAGTACTGAGATAATAATGCTAATTAAATTAATAGATGTTAGCAGGTGGTAATCAAACGCTTTTTGGAAATAAAAAAAAAAAAAAAAAAAACTAAAAACCTTCCTGTACGAACAAAAAAAAAGAAGCTTGAACGTCTGTGGTTTGCTTGAGTTGAAGAAGTTGTCACGAGTTCAGCACCATCTGTTCTGAACAGCGACCTCACACACACACACGCGCGCACACCACACACACACACACACACACACACACACACACACTAGTGTTAATACACATTAATACACATGCTCCATTTCATGCTCAACAAACATTTGGAACACAATTTGAGAGGAAGCTTTTTGTCTTTAGTCCTACAGCCACACACACACACACACACACACACACACACACACACACACACACACACACACACGAGCACAAACCCCAGCTAAACCCCAACACACACAAAGCAATGACATTTTTTCTCTACACACCGCAGTTCGATGCTATCGATTAGTGAGAAGAGATAAAGCTCCTCGTTTACCTGCCGACGTGCTGCAAACTGTCACAATCAGCGCGTCACGGAGCGCGCGCGTGTCTCATAGCGGCGGAGCGCGTGTCACCTGTGGATCCCCGGTGAACGCCGCCTAAACACGGGCGCGTTTAAACACGGCCACTACGGTATTAACTTTGACGCGCGCTCCTTTCACTCTCTTTCTCAACATCCCCATCTCTTTCCGAACGAGGGAGTCCTCGCGCCTCCAGGCGTTTCAGCTGCGTCACTTGTCGTTCGTTTGTAGCCAATCAGCGTTTAACATGCAAATTTTTACCATGACCACAAGCTCCACCCCCCTGCACAATTGTCAATTGTTCAAAGCTGTGTCTCAATTGCATTAAAACATTACATGGGTTACAGTTTTAGAGACGACGCCGAGACACAAATAAACACGATACGTTTAACAGAAAAATTGCATTTTTCCTACTGATATGGTTTGCCATAATAATAAAACAACTCGGTGGGTAATTTGATTGAGATTGATATAAAGTTTGCACGACGCTGTGTATAATGTCCTGAAGGTGCTTATCGATTCTTCTACGACGGAAGATCTGTCAATAACGCGGCCGTAAACCACAGGTTTATATCAACGCTCTCGCTCTAACGCCTTATCGTTTCTATAGTAACAGCATTTTCACGGTGCTCGGATGCTCCGAAGAAACAGAGTTACTCAAAAAAAGAAAAAAAAGAAAGAAAAAGCACCAAAAAAAGAGAGAATAATGTTTTCGTCAAAGTATTCCATAAGGATGAGATCTCTGTGTATGTGCTTCGTAACAGCCAGAGATAAATCCGCAGGTTGCGCTTCGCAATTTGAAAAATAACAAGCTGATTTTTTTTTTGTGGTTAAAAGAAATAGAGACTGGGGAAGAACTGGGTTGTTTACAGCAGATATAACAGTTATATTCGCTGTGCTATAAGTGGAATAATTATTGTACTTCATGGTGGTACCAGTAGCTTTGTCCTTATGTCTTTTGAACATTTACTTTAACAGCATATTCCTGCATGGGATATTATTGAGTAAGACTCGTAACATGAATTCCTGAGCTTTATATTTGATAATGAACACAAATATTCAAAGCAATTATTACCCATAACTAGAGCTTTTTCAGTCGTAATAACATCTCTGCCTGTTTTTTTTTTATTTTTTCTTATTATTGCACTCAGTGTTTTTCTGTCATCAATTTCCAGTGCTCAGCTTGCTTCTGTTTTATTTATTTGTCTGCTCTTTTAATTTTTATTAAATTCAAATATTACTTTCTCCCAATCCTGTTTTATAAGCTTAAGGACACCAAACATGACATGAAAAGCTATTGTGTTTAGTTGACCTGCTCTGAGGATAATTAAAACTGACAGTGTGAAGGAGTGGCACCTTTATGGGTATAACCTGTTCATTTATCACTACTACTACAATACACAGAGAGAGCGGGAGAGGAAGAGAGAGAGATACAGATAGATGGACAGACAGACTAGCACTTTTGGCAGACACTGTTTTTTCTATGGTATACAGGTTGTAGAGCTTTGTTCCACTAATAATGGCAGAAGATTCCATTCATCTGGCAGAAGCATACCAGAACTCAACATCTCATTGGCGATTAAAACCAGAAATAACTCATACACGCTGAGTGTGTGTTTGTGCTTGCTATGTTCCTACAGAGGGTCATAATGTTTATGGCTAGTCTTAATTTCACACAATGCTTAGATTAACTATGTATGATACGACCTGACTGTGGAACAAAGTGGAGTGAAAGGAGTTATTACTTAACGGACAGTTAACAGCTTACTGACCTTTTTGATTTGCTGCCTGACCAAATGATTAACAAATACCCGATTCTAGGTCAGTCGAGAAGGTAAATTTAACTTCTTGCTGGTTTATTGACTGACTTACTAGATAACTTTATTCTCTGACAAATTTGCTTAATACCATACTGACATTTTTGACTGACTGACTGACTTTCTGAATGTTGTACTCAATGACCTGCTTACTCACTGACTGGGTTGTTGACTGAATAACCAGCTGACTATGTACTTAATGACCTGACATTTACATACCTGCTTAGTCACTGACTGGTTGAATAAATGGCTGACATGCCGACTAACCTACTGAGTTATTGACTTACTGACTGTCAGATTTGCACAGAAGTACATACTGACAGTGATATTAAGCACATTTATGAAGGGCTTTACACTGTTACTAAATAAAATGGCATTGAAATAATGGCTATGAATTATTTCACACTTTTACTTTCATCAGTTATATTGTGGATAATATGTGCAAGTCCTTATAGTCATCACTGTGCCACCGTCTCCATCTAATCATGTTACACTGGAGTTCAAGGTCAGGGAACAATCAAAGGATAGATTAGATTCAGCATTAGTGTCTCAGTGGGATAAACTGGATTAAGCCCCTTGATAGCTACAGGATTTTAACCGTAAAATTGTGCACAGAGCAGACAATATCGACTGGCCCTTGTGCACCCACGTTTGTTTGATCTCTCTCTCTCTGTCTGTCTTTCTGTCTCTTTTCCTATAATCATCAATGTTCCCTACTGTGATGCTTTCTTTTGGTGAACACTACACATAATGCCTGTTTAATATAAATAAGGTCTGTTTGAGTGTGCTATCCTGTCAGACACGTAATGCACTAAGAACTGTTTATCCCAGAACCTGCAGAGAGTTTGACACCCGAGTTAGAATTATTCAGCTCAATTTTGAAATATTAAAGCAGCATGAAAGACTCCGCGTCCAGTTTGTCAAGTACTCAGCCAGCACTAGCGCCAGTTGTGTGCTTGTCGAGAGTGAGCGAAGGATGTAGTCGAGCAATAGAGCTATTGTTCATGTACTAGAAATATTAGTTTCATATCAAAGTAAGGCAGTATATAAAATATGTTTTTAGTTATTATGTACATACATTGGGAATTTTTATAAATATTATTATTATGTCAAAACTTTTGAAGCGACATTAAAACTGCTATATACTATTCAACTTTGGTATCATTTGGGCTGGTTTAGTTTTTCTTTAAAGGTAGGTAGTGCAATTAATTATTGATGTTTTTTACCAACCATAAGTATACTGTTCAAAATCAGTTGTTTTCAAAGATCAAGGCAGAACAATAAAATATAGAGAAACGTAGTAGATGTCAGCATTCTTAACACCTTATACAGGTTCGAAAAGTTCACAAGCGTGTAAATCCGGTCTAAACCGGCTCTCGTTATGCTAAACACACTTTCTGACAAGATTCCCTGGGTCTCTCTGCTCATTAAGGTGAAGAAAATGTTGAACGGAAGCGCAATGAATTTCAATGAGCTCGCTCGGTTTAATTCCACTCAGTGACCCCTGAGAGCAGACTGACCGGGCATGGACGCAGGCTTTATGTGGAAGATTCGATCAATGCCATTTTACTGGCTTCTGTTTCAAGCCTGCATGGCAGTTTAATTCAAGTTTAGAGGGGAGAAAAAAAAAACATATTCTGGCAGTAAGCATTTTTTTTTTTTCGTCTGAAGAATTGTTTTTCTATTGTGAGGAGAGTTGCTGAGAGTAAAGACTGTACTGAAAGTGTAAATGAATTCAGCTGATATGTCACTGTGACCTTTTTTATTTTTACAAAAAGCTATTTTTACCTGGAAATGTGACTTGGCTAATAGAGAGGGCTGGAATCAAACAATAAGGGACAGTTAATGCTGCTTTCTACTTAAAATAATGTATATACCTTCATTTCTGTAACCTGGTTCTGAAAAGAACACACCATGGGTTAATTTCTGGGTCTCTTTAAATACTCCAAATCCAAGGTCATTATGACCAAGCTGCGGGTCATTTTTACACTTCTCCGGGGTTCATTACTATGTATGACCCACATCGATGATTTTAACGCATCCTGATCATAAAATGAGAACGGATCGTCGGAATCTCTCGGCTCTCAACGAAAAGTAAATTTAATTTCACTGTCAAAACCTAATTTTCACTTCATTATGGTGTGAAAATTCAGATGCCAACCCAAATTCCTGTGATACAAACATCTTTCTATATACAGCTTATAAATAATAATAATAATCCAATGAGTTCTCAGTAATCCACACTGTTCATTATCTATATTTTCCAGAGGAGCTCTAGTGAAGGCTGTAGCACTATATAAACTTCTATTTATGCTTGTTGTCATGGTTACATCGAATTTCAGATAAGGTCGAATGTTTGACAAGATCCACATTTGAGACAGCTCGATATTAGTAAATAACAAATATTTACCATATAATAGCTAATCATAACTGAATATTTTATATTCAGTGTTAAAAGGTTTTTCTTAAGGCACCTTATGGGATGCTTAATGCACTAGTTCTTTAACATATTATTGCTGTGTTTTTTTGCCCATTTTTGGAAAATGTTTCTCTATATGCTGAGGGACACCAGAGACCAGGTAGCTAAGAGCTGAAGTGGTTAAGATCATCATGTAATTGGTGTCACAGTGGTGGTAAAATAAAGATGCCTTGCATAGAGCAGCTCTGACAGTTCTTGGGGTAATTATTAGAGGTTTCTCTTTAAACTGCTTTGAAATAAATGATCTTTTTTTCTACAGTGAGTCTTCCATTATTCCCGTGAGCTTTAGGATACCAGGTTAATATGAGGACAATGAACTTAAAATGAACTCGTGGCAGTGTAAAAATGATCGTTGCTGATCCTTGTCCTGTTATCATTAGTCATGTCCTCCATTCCCTCCATCTCCATAGGGATTATAGTGGTCTTTGATGATAATCTTTAGTGTATACGTCTGATGTGATGGGCTACATTCCAAAACTTCATTAGGATCCTCTGAGACTTCCTGACTGAGAGGAACTTTGAAATTCTCTCAAATAGTACTCTGTCTCGAAGGCGACAGCTTGATTGGATCATGCATGCCTGATTGCTACAGTTCCACAGCTTCAAGGTAGACTCCAGGTAAATGGACCTTGGATGACTTCCTGGGACAGAATCTCTAACTCCTGTTTCAGTCCTGAAGAAATCAAGTGCTCTTTGTTTGTGCTCCTGAAAGCTTCGTAAATAACAATGAGTACTGACCCAAGAGAGAAATCGGGGACGAGAATCTGTCTGTCATTTCTGGTTCTCCAGCTCAGGTTTCTCTTCTCTGGGATGATGCCTTCAGTGTTTACTTCTCAGTTAGTATGATTTATGCATGAGCGCAATGGCTTTCCTTCATCTCCAAGCCTATTCCTTGTCTGCTTTTCATTTCTCTTGCTCAAAGGAAAAACAGAAGGTCCCAAGCTCCCAGAAAACACCAGCATTACATTAAAGAGACAAGTCTTCAGAGTCTCAGCAGTTCCTGTCTAATACCAGCTCACGCTGTGTTTGTTTTATTTATTTATATGTTTATTTCTGATTCATCCAAGAGCATCGTAGGTGACACCTCAGACTAGAAGAAAAATTGAATCTAGATCAAGTTTGGGTTTCCCAACTAAGTACATCGAAGTGTGCTTTATTTTATACTTATATATTATTAATCTGTTTAGAATGGTGGTGATTTTGAAGCTTATACCGGCTTTGCTGGGTGTGAACTTGGGGAGTAAACCCTAGATAGGATGCTACTACAATGCAGTATTTTTTAATAACATTTTATAAAATCTGTACCTTTTCCAAATAGGGCTATGAATTTAGCAGGCGGATATCACTGCCACATACTGTAGGTCCAAGTTTGTGTAGAATTTTGCATGTTTTACTGCATCTTTGTGGGTTTCTTCTGGGTTCTTCACAAAAATATACCTGTAGCTAGATCGGTGATTCTCAAGTATAAATGAGCGTGGGAATGCTTGTGTGCATCAAGAGTTTATTCCAGCCTCATACCCAGTGTTCCCAGGATAGTCTCCAAAACCATCATGACCCTGACCAAGATAAAACTCTTATTTAAGATGAATGCATAATTAAGAATTTCAAATACTTAAAAATTAATTTGCTAGCATCTAATTTCTATGTATTTGACTCTACTGTGTAAATTTACTGTTGGTACATTTTCATGGAACTAACATAGACGTAAACATAGACGTAAACATCCACATAGACGTAAAACCATGAACGCGAAAGCTGCTCCTAACTATACGCATTTAAACCACATATCATTTGATCCTCATCTGATATGTCAGTGGATTTGAATAATAGAGTTGTCCTAGTACATTTTTTTGTATGCAGTACACAAATTGTCCAACGCAGATCTTTTGTCATTTGTTTTTCACATAGAATTATTAAAAATAGAATTTAATAATTTAATGGACCATTTTAGACACCCGAATGCTTGATCAGCTTTTCTTTTCTTAATAATCGTTTGACCTCATTTTATTCAGGGTGCCTTTCTAAATGCGAGTTATTTTTAAAAAAAAAAAGAAATGTAAAATAGATTATGAGCATAACAGTACTGAAAGAGGCTGATCTGAAGTAGACCGTCACATTTTTACTGAATCTACAGCAATAATCCATGGCCAGCACCTGCATTTCTTTCCCCACTGAGGTGAAAATATATTTTGTAACCTAAGTAGATAAGAATCAGCAAACACATTACGTATGAATGTAGGTGAAATTATTTACTGCATGGACACACAAACATTGCAACTTCATACTGCCTAAGATTTAAGCTTTTGCCAAGTCTTATTTAGAACCATGCTTGTGAGAAAATGAGACAAAATCTGCTTTTCGAATGAGGTAGAGGAAATTGCTTTTCAGAAGGGGTGAAAATCTCAAACAGAAAGTCTCTGAAATGGTAAAACCGACCCAGTCGTTATGCGATGGTGCGAAAGTCAGCTTGAGACTAATCTATTAAGCTCAGCTCACATTAGTTACCAAGATCAGATATTTTTAATATTGATTATACCACAGTGCTGTTGAACTCTTGAATCCGATTGGTCAGAAGGTGTTGACTGGATTTTTATAACGGCAGCTTGGATAGTATTAAATATTAATAGTAGATCGTGTTAATTATGTTAGTGTACCAGAGGTGGGAGTAAGTCACACATGTGCAAGTCACAAGTAAGTCTCAAGTCATGAAATTCAAGTCGAGTCTTTTTTTAATATTTGTCAAGCAAGTCTCAAGTCTCAAATTTGCGACTTAAGTCTGACTTGAGTCAAGTCATATGACTTGAGTCTCCCATCTCTTGCTTGCTCCGGATGAATGGATTTTAAAACTGAGCATAATTGTTCGGTAGTTGTAGTCGATATATTTAAGGCCTGATGTTTATTTGGTGTTTATTTAAAACATTTTTTTTTAAAAATTATCACTTAACTTTGATGTGATGTCATCTTTTTTCGAATTTGGAAAAAATTACTAACAGCTCTGTTAGTAAATATGTTATAATAAATATTAACGAAGGTTAATGTCAGCTCTAATGAACAGCTTATCCTAACTATTTTCACAGAGATCCATTGGTTCATTTAAGAAACTTTGGTATACAACCCAATGAAGAAAATCACGTATGCGTTTCATAGTCAGCCAATAAGCATGAGAACATTGCTCTTCAGCGCAGCAGGTTTAATGACAGAGCTCGTGGCTGCTTTACGATCACGCTGGGTAAATTGTAATCTTTTCCAGTCGGCCCTCAGCCTCTTTAATGTGCTTAGTGCAATAATTAATGGGTGTAGGAGCTGCTCGACGCTTGAACGCGTTTCATTTCATAATTAAAGCATCGATTGGGGGTGTGAGACCTGTATGCAAATGGCAGTTTTGTGGTGCTCATGACACCTTACGGTACATCAGCAAGATTGAAAATGAGTGAGCAGGCTGTGCTCTTGTCACTCGTGTGAGTCAAGGTAATGAACTATGAATGAGCAACAGAGTTGATTCATGCTTATTTGCACTTTGGTTAATACCTGTATCTGCTGGGACCAGACTCCATTTCCTTTACTCATAAAATTAAATATGCTCTAGTCTCGCTTCCTGTTTGCTATCGGCTGTCTGTCACACAGGCCTCGGAGATGTGTTCGTATTCATTTTGACAGATTTTCTCGAGCACGCTTCATCTGCACGACTTGCACACCATCTGGGATGTGACAAACAGAGCCGCATTGATCTCCCCAGAGGATCTTGTTTTGTTTTCCCATTTTGAGCCTAGGCGTCACGGGTTCTGCTTGACAAGCCGAGAGAAACTTTACTCTGTCTGGATGATGAAAGTTGTGATGTCTCTAAAATGCCCTCTGTTCAAGCAACACATTAATATGCTGTTAAAAAGCCCTTAAACCGTCCAGTGAGTGTTTTAGATCCAGAGTTTAACCTTCATGAAATAAATGTTTTTTTATTTCTCATCTTCTCAGATGAGAGATGAATCTACTCATCTACTCACACATCTGAATTGATCTCCATGAGTTTAATTTTGTCTCTGCGTTATTGTTTCCCATGTTGGAGACTAATGAGTTTCATGATGATTCATATATTCATATTATATATCAGATGTAAAACCTACTAATAATTAGTTGTTATATTTACATGCATAACTCTTCATTAAGCACAAGTATATGACTTCATGATGTCACCTAACACATTATATGTACTGCTCTAAAATTCATCATAATCACTACTGTTGACATTCACTTAAACACAGGCCCTGTGCTATATGTTATAATGTTTTTAAAGTTATAAAGCATTGTAAAATGTATATGAATCATAATAGTGCGTTATTCCAAGTTATTATATCCAGTTTAATCTAGAACCTCTTTAACAATATCCCTTAAATTGCTGCATGGTTGTGGAGGCATTTTTTTTTTTTTTTTTAAGTCTTTAGATTGTGCTTTGACCTCGTCGTATATTCTCTTAAATCTCAGCTTCAAAGCCGAGGGCTCTTAAACAAGGGCTCTTTTTCCTCAACAGCTCGACTCTCGTGTTTTCTTAACTGTAGGTTTTTTTTTTGAGAAAAGAATAACTCTGTGTCTGTTGGGTCAACATAACAAGATTTATGGACTTTTTATGCATTGAGAAATTCAAGTCGAAGTTAAGTTTCAAGAAAGGCAACGTTTCAAGCAAAATTTCTACCTTGTGCTCCATGTATACAGCAAGGTGGCCTTCACATTTCTTGGACTTTCACCTTTCCTGGTCAGTCTTCAGCTATAAACTATCTGGAACCTGGTAAATTTTCCCTGACTCAGGAGCAACTAACACCACTTCTATTTCTTTGGGTGACACTTATTGCCTTTGCTTTTGTTCCTAGTGTTTTCTCTTCTTTAACTTGCCCATCGATCTAACGGTTCCATTTTAGCCAGGAGAGAAGAGAAGACCTTGGGCAGTAGTTATGATTAGATCACAGATCATAAATTTACTATTATGACAGGAAGCCAGGATTAAATCACCTGATGAGATGTCTGTGATCCGTGGCTGATGGAGGGAACCTTCCAGGGGCGAAACACATAGCCTCTCCTGATCTTCCATAAATGGGGGCAGCCGATTCTATAATAACATCCCTGATACTTTAGAGTATTTCGAAAAAATTTAATATGTGGTGCAATCAATAACAGAACCAAATTCAGTGAGACAGCAGGAGAAAGTGAAGGACAAGAAACTGTGTCCACAGTGCCAGTATATTACATTTTATATAATGATCGTGGCCTCAGGCCATGCAATGGCAATTTTTGACACATGCCATTTTAAAAACCGAAATTTGCAAAGGAAATCAGTGAAATCAGTTCATGTGTTCTGCAATAGGAAAAATACTCCCCAGGGTAAACACAAAACATATTTGTCTGTAATGTGCTGCATATATGTCTATAAGGAGGACAGAATTTTGTGCATCTAGAAAATCTATTTCCATGAATAACATTGAAGTTAGTTTATTGCAGTCAATTGACAAATGGTCAGCTATGGTGTAACTTTGTGTGTGTAATAGTACATTATACATTAAATCTCTCTAGCTTAAAACATGCCAGAGTTGGAAAACTTAATAATTCACATCTGTTACATGCTGGAGACATAAACGCTAATGTTTCCTTACTAAAACATTCAACACATCGTTGACGCAACATACTTATCATACTTCAGTCAATTTATTTGTTTATGGATCTTCCCTGAGATGAGAAGATACTATATAAACAATCAGGGTTTAGACAGATAGCATTGCTGTTCAATTCATGCTGGTATAGAAAATGAACCCCTTTCAGACCGATCTGAATCAAGCATTTAATAGTGCTGTGGCATAATGTGAAATGTTATCTAACTACTTACAAAGGTTGTACTATTTTTAATATGCTGAATGAACCCAACGTCACAGAAAGCACAACACGTGATACCAACCATAGGAATATATAATATAGATACTAAATATATGTGTCTATATGTAATATAGTGTCTATATATAATATAGACACTAAACATACTTTCATGATTAAACAAAAAAGCAATAGTTCACACTTAATTATTCATAGTATTTAAACAACAAAGGTCTACCAAGCTACAGAGCCACGGTAGACTGTCACAACCGTGAGGCTCGGCAGATGTGCGATTTTATTCCCCCTCCACATCAGCCATAAAAACTCCCAGCTTCGTCTTTCTTTTATTAAAGGAAATTTGATTACATTGAAGGGGAGTATATTAAAGCTGTATTTCTTCTCTCTGTGTCATATTGGGTGTGTGGCACATTTCCTGTTGCTGTGGCAGGTGCTATTATTCTCGCTTCTTCCTTCCATAAACCCTCCTCCTCTCCGAGTCCACCCACAATGGTTCTGGTATCCAAGCCAATTTTTCTGAGAGAAGATTGCAGCAACTTAATGCTTGTTAATATAAAAATGAAAGAATGTTAAAAAATTTGCTAACGGAGAATGAATAGCCACATATTTGCATCTTGTCCCCGTTACTGATTAGCAGTTACTTGTTATTTCTGTAAAAGACAGAGAACAAAACAAATAGTCTCTGATTATTTGGTCAATTAGAAATGCTAAAGAAAATCTCTGGAATTATTTAAACAGTGAATAACGTCCCCTGCATATTCTTTTGAATGTTGACAAAGCGTACTGAGCTGCTTGTCAGATAATAGTGTAATTGATTGCCTCAATAGGAAATTTCAACATTATGTGAAAGCAATTAAAGCAACAAAGCATATTTTTTGGGATTTGGATTCGTTCAGTCTATTTTCTGTTGTCCAAGTAAGCATTAATTGCTTTGTTTTTATTTTTTGGGGCATTTTAGAAGAGCTTTCTAAAAGGAAAAGTTAATCTCTTTCATTTACAGTATTTTCTACCAAAACAAACTGGTGGTAGAAAACCTGGAGCTCTAACCTGAGCTCCCGAACTTATCCTTCTCGATCACTTTGTCATTTGTTCATCTTAACTAATTACGATCATATAATCACCTTTTCAGTACTTCGATATCATTTTCTGTTTTACATTAAAGCTTTTTTTACAAGTAAACATTTCAAATCAAGTGAAGATCAGATCTGTAGCTCATTACAATTTCTACAGATTTGCTTTGAGATCAGTTGAGCAGATTTAAATGCAAACACATCTGAAAGATGCATCCTTTTAATCTTCAACCTCTGACTAACCGGAGAACCTGTCACTTCACTTCCTCATTAGGCAACAAGACGTCCATGAAATATCTCACAAGCAGAGCTGAAGAAGAAAAGTACACGGACTCAAACGTGTCTTTCTGTCTACACTACACGTGCAATCGTCCTACTTTACATACACACGTGGACAAAATTGTTGGTACCCTTCTGTCAATGAAAGAAAAACTCACAATGGTCACAGAAAAAACTTTTAATCTGACAAAAGTAATAATAAATAAAAATTCTATGAATGTTAACCAATGAAAGTCAGACATTGCTTTTCAACCATGCTTCAACGGAATTATTTAAAAAAATAAACTCATGGAACGGGCCTGGACAAAAATGATGGTACCCCTAACTTAATATTTTGTTGCACAACTTTTTGAGGCAATCACTGCAATCAGATGATTTCTGTAACTGTCAGAGACTTCTGCACCTCTCAGCAGGTATTTTGGCCCACTCCCCATGAGCAAACTGCTCCAGTTGTGTCCGGTTTGAAGGGTGTCTTTTCCAGACGTGTTGTTTCAGCTCCTTCCAAAGATGCTCAATAGGATTGAGGTCAGGGCTCATAGAAGGCCACTTTAGAATAGTTCAATGTTTTCCTCTTAGCCATTCTTGGGTGTTTTTAGCTGTGCGTTTTGGGTCATTGTCCTGTTGCAAGACCCATGACCTGCGACTGAGACCAAGCTTTCTGACACTGGCCAGCACATTTCTCTCTAGAATCCCTTGATAATCTTCAGATTTCATTGTTACCCTGCACAGATTCAAGACACCCTGTGCCACCCTCTGCAAAGCAGCCCCAGAACATAACAGCCTCCTCCATGTTTCACAGTAGGGACATTGTGTTCTTTTCTTGATATGCTTCATTTTTCCGTCTGTGAACATAGAGCTGATGTGCCTTGGCAAAAAGTTCCATTTTTGTCTCATCTGTCCATAGGACATTCTCCCAGCTTTGTGGTTTGTCAACATGTAGTTTGGCATATTCCAGTCTAGCTTTTTTGTGCTTTTTTATTGTGTCCTCCTTGGTCGTCTCCCATGTAGTCCACTTTGGCTCAAACACCGACGGATAGTGCGATCTGACACTGATGTTCCTTGAGCATGAAGTTCACCTTGGATCTCTTTAGAAGTCTTTCTGGGCTCTTATGTTACCATTCGGATTATCCGTCTCTTTGATTTGTCATCAATTTTCCTCCTGCGGCCACGTCCAGGGAGGTTGGCTACAGTCCCATGGATCTTAAATTTCTGAATAATATGTGCAACTGTAGGCAAAGGAACATCTAGCTGCTTGGAGATGGTCTTATAGCCTTTACCTTTATGATGCTTGTCTATAATTTTCTTTCTAATCTCCTGAGACAACTCTTTCCTTCGCTTCCTCTGGTCCATGTTGAGTGTGATACACACCATGTCACCAGACAACACAGTGACTACCTGGAGCCCTATATACTGTATAGGCCCACTGACTGATTACAAGATTGTAGATACCTGTGATGCTATTACGTGGACACACCTTGAATTAACATGTCCCTTTGGTCACATTATTTTCAGTCTTTTCTAGGGGTACCATCATTTTTGTCCAGGCCTGTTCCATGAGTTTATTTTTTTAAATAATTCTGTTGAAGCATGGTTGAAAAGCAATGTCTGACTTTCATTGGTTAACATTCATAGAATTTTTATTTATTATTACTTTTGTCAGATTAAAGTTTTTTCTGTGACCATTGAGAGTTTTTCTTTCATTGACCGAAGGGTACCAACAATTTTGTCCACGTGTGTACGTTTCAATATTACATGCGTAGTAAATTAATTATTTCACATTTTTCACTGCTGGGGGTGAAGTGAACCAGACAGCCTGTAACATTTGGTAAAATTTAGCTTAGCGCATTTAGAGTTTCAGAAGACATAAAGCTTATGTTTATATTTAAACTTTGATATTACAGATCTAGTAGCTGGAACCGATAATGTAGTAGATGTATAACAAATTTCTGTTTTATACAGTTTCTCTCATCAGCATCATAAAATCTGGTCTGTATCCATTTCCTAACAGAAGTATAGTTCCATCTGTTACGTTCTGTCTAACTGTCTAACTTTAACAGTTCTCTCGAACCCTCATTTTCTTTAAAGCTGCTTCATCATAAATTTGACTATTTTCCAACAACAGAATGATATGATGTTTGTACAGCAGTTATGAAATGAATAAAGAAAGAATAACGAAACAATAAGCAACAACAACAACAAAAAAATTGTTTCCATTGTGACTACCTTGTATGTGTCGGTTAGTTTTCAACCGCAGGGCGCATTTATCTCGAAGTATTTTGTGATAAACTGGATCGTTCATGCTAAGGCTAATTCTAGGCACCGATGAGTGAAAGTGATACTGATTATACCAGGGTAAGAAGAAAAAAAACGACAATGCTCGTGTTTATATGCTACAAATCAGGGTGATGTTTCGTTCTCTAATAAAGGGACACGTCATCTGAGGGGCTGCTGCTTGCAGGTGTAACGGCATGTCGGTCCTCATTAGAGTCCCTCTCATTCCAACTTGTTCACCTGCCTGTGTGGGCCTCATTCTCTGCAAAATGAAGTAGACTGTGGTCCCAAGAGCTTTCTCCGTCACAAATAGTTTATTTTCTGCAGTAGAAAAGGTTTTGCTGTATTCACATATACTGATGTCTCAGTGTTGGAGAGTAAGACTATATGTTTCTTACGTGTCCTGTCAGATACTTTAAATAGTCATTTGTTGATTCTTCAGTAACTACTTTATTCTGGCTGGCATTGCGGTACATCGTGCGTCTGTCTCAGGAATACTGTTGGCAGGAAGACATCCTGGTTGGGATGCCAGTCCATCACTGGGTACTGTGTGATGACACATTCATACATAGAGCTATGGAAAGTTTAGTCATCACCACCTGGCATGTTTTGCCGAGATGACAGCAAACCAGAGAACCTGGAGAAGAATTATAAACATGCTGCGTTTTTGCAAAATTTTTTCCTGTTTGTTTCTGTTCCAAGCGACATAACATTCAAGATAGCACTTTACCTCCATGGTTCTCAAAGTGAGGTTTGTGTAGCATAGACAGGGGTTCACCATTTTTTCAATCACAACCACCATTGTCACAATTTAGTGAATTATTATCGAGTTGTTATCGATGTGTTAAAAAAATAGATAATATTGTACGTAATTTATGTGTCTAATATTTAAAGCTTAATATTTTAAGCTTTATATGTTATCGCATGCCCAATTCCAGATAAGACACACTTTAAATGTATGTATGCTGGAAGATATTGTGACGAGGAATGACGGAGTACAGATTAGTTCAGTGATTGTGTTTTTTTTTTTCCTGAGTGTGTATGTAGTGTGACTATAGGAGTCCAGGCGGTGTTTAGTATATAATGAGGTGGTCACAGATAGATAACACTTTAGGTGATGCATTGTTAAATGAGACAGCTGCTGCCTTGGCTTTATTGGATTTCAGGCTCTGATTAATGCGAAACTGTATTTGTAACCTCTTATTTCCTGGTTCTCATCGCTAATTAGATCTGAAATGGCTCTTGTTTTAGTAATTTAATTGCGAAAATCTGTATTATCTCTCACTTAGGGCCAAAGTTTCTCATTAGTGGCTGTTGCATTATATGCCTCATTACAGAGTGTGGAAATTGATGTCATTTATGAACTTGTCCTTTGTTTACAGGAAGCGATTTTTCAGAAAAATTGCATGAAACAGTGATTGGATTTTTTAACCGTAACGTTGTTGTTATAGCCGAATCCCTTTATTTTAACCAATGATAGAATTTTAAACACGATAAAATGTAGAGCTAGTGGCAGATTTCAGTGTTTTTTGTTCTCACTGACCCGTTGTGTATAATTGGAGCCATTTTTCTCCTTAACAGGCAGTGAGATTAGCATTTGAGGGTAATCGTCCCTCAAGGTGCCATGCTGTCTCGCCTTAACAATTCAGATATCGCTCCACTGTTCTAATTAACAGAGCCACTCCATCAGCCGTGTGCTGTAATGAAGGAACCCATGCGTCATGCTCAGTGTATAAACAGAACGGTAGGTGTTAGACGGCCGACTCAGCTGTGCATTTTCACATCTGCACATGAGCAGATCTCGTAGCAAAATCTTGTGGCACTTAATATCAAACGTGTCGTTAAATCTTAATAATAGATCACCAGAAATCGACTTTAAGCATCGTGATAATTGCATGTATTTCTTGTCTTTTACTCATACCACAGTTCCTTGCATAAACGTTCACCCTTGTGTTCATGAATGTTTTGTAGAGTTACAACCTGAAATAGAGGTTTAATTGGGTTTTTGTCATGATGCTAAAAGCTACAACACGACTCCTAATATTTACAGAATATCTACAGAATTTTCTTATTAATAAATAACAGTTGTCATCATGGAACGTAATTAGTCGAATGGAGTCACGAGATCTCATATAGATACATTTGTTCCTAGAAAACCCCAGAGTTTGTTAAAGAACATTCTTAAATGAACATCATTACGAAGGACAAAATGAGTTAAAGACAAACGTTAAAATATGGAAATCTTTGAGCACCATTAATTAATTACATTATTTTTTAAAAAATAAGAAGTAAACGGTGCATTGTTTTGTTTTTTTTTCCTTTGCACAACGCATTACAGTGCATCTCCAAAGTGAAGCATGGTGGTGTTAGCATTATTTTCAGGGTTACCATTGGTCAATTCTATTGATTACTTTTTTGATGACTCACAAAAAACACCCCAATAATGTGTAGGCAAAACTTACATCTTTATTAATGTGCTGAGGCACAAACATTAACATATTTTTAAGATTAAATAAGCTGAAATTCTGAATCTGTGCCTAAAAGTGTAAATGTGTCTTTAAATTCAGTTATTGCAGTCTTTGGGCAAAGAATACAACCCCTGGTGCTATATAATAACAGTTCAGATTGGTATAAAGAGTGAAATAAATTGCATAGTCCAGACACATCATCAGTCTCTCGGCTCGGCCCCAGTTCAGGAGGCAGAGTCACTATTCTCTCTAACCACATTGTGCGAGCTTGCAGAGCAGGATGAGCATACAGTGTCTCAGCGCCATCAATCAGCCAAAGTAAATTGCTTCAGCGGCACAAATAGTTTAGAGCAGAACTCTGCTAGAGTAGAAATGTAAAGTAAGGAGATGAGACACAGGCAATCCAAAGCGGTTTCATTTGGAATTGTTAAAGTATATCAAGACTACTCTCTCTCTCTCTCTCTCTCTCTCTCTCTCTGTCTCTCTCTCCCTCTCTCTCTCTCTCTCTCTGTCTCTCTCTCCCTCTCTGTCTCTCTCTCTCTCTCTCTCTCTCTCTCTGTCTCTCTCTCTCTCTCTCTCTCTCTCTCTCTCTCTCTCTCTCTCTCTCCCTCTCTGTCTCTCTCTCTCTCTCTCTCTCTCTCTCTCTCTCTCTCTGTGTCTCTCTCTCTCTCTCTCTCTCTCTCTCTCTCTCTCTCTCTCTCTCTGTGTGTCTCTCTCTCTCTCTCTCTCTCTCTCTCTCTCTCTCTCTCTCTCTCTGTCTTTCTCTCTCTCTCTCTCTCTCTGTCTCTCTCTCTCTCTCCCTCTCCCTCTCTCTCTCTCTCTCTCTCTCTCTCTCTCTCTCTCTCTCTCTCTCTCTCTCTCTCTCTCTCTCTCTCTCTCTCTCTCTCTCTCTCTCTGTCTCTCTCCCTCTCTCTGTCTTTCTCTCTCTCTCTCTCTCTCTCTCTCTCTCTCACTCTCTTTCTCTCTCTCTGTCTTTCTCTCTCTCTCTCTCTCTCTCTCTCTCTCTCTCTCTCTCTCTCTCTCTCTCTCTCTCTCTCTCTCTCTCTCTCTCTCTCTCTCTCTCTCTCTCTCTCTCTCTGTCTCTCTCTCCCTCTCAAAGTAACTGGGACCAGGACTTTTACAAAATTAAAGCTGTCTGCTCGTTAGCAACATAGCTTTGGTGGATAAGAGGGAACCTTTTGTGCATCTGTTTTTGCTCATCTGTTCTTTTACATGTTCTGACTATAAAAACATATTTAAATATTCGCTGTATTAGTGAATATTAGCAAATTAGCGAATTCACATTCTGTGCTTATTAGATTATGGATTGTGATTTTCTGAAACCACCTGAAGTAATCTGTCTTTTTTTGACGTTAACACAGTTAGAGAAATTCTGCCAGCCCTGTATTTTCTTTTGGATATCCGTCGCTCTTAGGCTTTCAGTTGTACTGCCTCAGAAAATAAAGGCCTGTTTTTTTCCCCTCAATTTAATATACTTTAGCAACTGTGTGGGTTTTAATATCATAATAATACGCTACAGCAAACAGCTGAAGTGGAAAAAAGTGCCGCCTGACTTGTCATGCACAAAGCTTTACTGTGTCTTTTTTCTTTCCTTTTTTATGGGTAGGCAAATTCTAATCAAATCTCTTTGACGGCCAGCAGAACTGCAACAAAACCGTCGTCGTCACTGAAAAATCAAATATACGTCTAATGAGCGGGGCTATTTGGGAGCCTTGTAAAAGCCAGGCATTCGGGAACAGGCTATTTCACTTACAGCTTGTTCTCTTAAAATCATAGAAAGGTCAGCATTCTTACTTCTCACTTTTTTTTTAAAGAAAAAAAGAAAAGGAAAAAAAAAAAATCTATTTTAGTATAACAGCAATGCATTTATTACTTATTTAAATTGCTGGATTGTTGGGGGCAGAGTGATGGACAGGGGAGAGAGAATTCGCACCCCGTCCCCTTTTAACGACACGGATTGAGGGCCATGCAAGCGGAGCCAATAAAGGGATGTCTGATGCCATATGTAGAATAACAAGTAATTGTACTGTGTGGTGGTACAGTATGAGACAGGAATGGATAATGGCTAAAAAAGCACACAAAGGTCAGCCTTCCCACTTCTTACAGACTGGGTTATAGAGCAATCTCCCAGGAATATTCAATCCATTTAAGTCAAAGTAACACAGAAAATAAGAATTGGAATAATGAAGCCCATGACATAGAAAAATACCCTGCTAAATTACGTTGTTCGCTTAGCAAAGACTCAAGATGGCTGTTTAATATTCTGAAGGGATGCTCGGTGTTTGCATTTAGATAGCACTTCTGTGAGCAGACCAATTTGTTGGTTCCAGAGACGAGTGAGTGGCTCAGAATTGGCCAATACAGACCCATATGGCAGGGATTTGGACCGTTAATGAATGTGTCTTATCTGTAATTAGACCACTAAGTGTCTTCTGAATACTTTGGCGTACATCTCTGCCAAGTGGAGCTTTGCCGAGATGCTCGCTATCTCATCCTGAGGCCTCTTTGTCTCAGGTATTAATTATACACTGTCTAGATTTGCTGTCTGGCTTTCATATCTAATTCTGTCCTCAACGGGATCCAGTAAATACTTGAAAAAAAGAAATTTTACAAAGCCATTGATAGAAGACTATTTTTTGCTGCCTGCTAGATTCACCAACACCTTTGCTGTGTTCCCAACACTAAAATTGTTTACAAATATAATCAGGAAAAGGACCTAAACTTAAACCTTATTCCATAAATCCAGATTCTGTGAAAATGCTAAGAGTTACATCTCAAAAGAAAGCGGACGTACGCCATTTTGTTATAATCTTCTGTGCACTTGAATACATTTTTCAATACGACTATATTATTATTATTATTGTCGAACCTAGTTGACTAACTAGCCTAGTTTGCTGATAATATTTACTATAATCAGTAATACGGATTAAATGAAGGTGATGATGTTCACCTGTAGCTTTGGAGATGACAAATCAATAGATTCATTCTGATGAGACTCGACTGTACAATAAACGTGGGATGTCACATTTCGTACTGTGAAATATGGAATCGTAAGATACAAGGGAATGTTGAAATAATGGCAATGAAATATTTTCCATCTTCTCACATTTGCTGTTTAAGATTAACTTATTCACGAACGCTGTCTGTGTGATATTTTTGTCCTTGTATAAAGAATAGCAGGAGAAAACAAGCATCTACTAGACATTTACACCCAGGTGTGTAACCGTAGCACTAGAGAAGCTGTAATTCAGGCAGAATTGGTGCCTAACGTCAGCTTTTCTGATTTTTCACGACGACGTACAATGTTCTGATTAATTCAAACTTTTATTTCTTCGACACAGCTTTCTTTTGTACTGTGCTGCTCGATCTGTCTGAAGTAAAAGGTATAACTGTGTGTCATGAGCATAAATGTAATAATAGCTCGTAGCTAGCACCATGTGATTGTTTTGCTCAGAAACACTGTGGTATATTTTTAACTGAATAATTGTATAATTCAGTAAAGTCAACAATCAACAGATGCCTTACGTGATTTACTAGGAACACTCAAGAACAGAAAGGCCACGGAGAAGGAAAGGAAGGAATTGTGATGAAAACACGGGATGCACTTATTTCCAGGGATTTCAGTACAGTATAACAGATATTGCATCATCGGGCAGGCGTGGCCTATTTGATAATCTAACCCTAACCCTAACCGTAGTTTTTGGATGTTTGTTTTCTAAAATAGCTTAACTGTAAGATAATAAAGCATAATAGATATAAAATATAAAATTTACCTGTATGACTGTTTTGTCCTTCATTATCCATCGTAGGTACATTCTTTTTTTTTTTAAAAGAAGGCGCTTTTCCAAGACCTCCAGAAACACGCCCACTTTAGGTTGTGGTAACGAAACCCCTGGAATTTAGTGAATGCCATGAAAACACACTACATATGTCAAACATGGAGGATGCAGTGTTATGGAGTGTTATGGCTTCTATGACTTATTATAGAACTGGGTCAATGGTGTTTATTGATGATGTGACTGCTGATATAAGAAGCAGGGTGAATTCTGAAGCTGCTATACTCTCTTCTCAGATACAACGGAAGCAACCCGAGAGCATTTTAAGGTTAAGTTTCAAAATGGATCTCAAATCTTTCCACATCTGGACTAATTGGATTCTGTATTTATTTCCATTTTTCACTTTGTTCTAACCTTTTTTGTAAATGGGGTTGCAGAATCATGACATACAATCTGCACGTAAACATGACAAATACAAAATGTTCAGTGATGAATAACATATGCAAGGCATGATGCACTAAACTTCCTATGTCATTCCAGGCAAACATGAAACACACAAACAAATACAAATACATCTCTCAGCAGTTGTTTGCGTACTGAGAGATGATTCCTGAAATCGCCACAGCGTCTACAGTCTTATTGAGCTAAATGATATTTATGACTCTTACTAAAGGCCGTAATCAAACATTTATAGCTTTTCTCCGTAAATCGTCCCCAGACAATTTTGATCGATTTAATGTAAATGAAGTATTTAGTCCTAATTCAGTAGTAAAGACTAACAAATGCAGGCGCACAAAGTGAACACCGTTCCGGTGGTATATTAAGCTCAGACATCAAGCTGTAGTGTGTTCTCTCTAAATGATATACACCACCGTATTGTCGTGAACGCTTTAAATATCATCTCTACTCCAAACGTGTGTTTATGGCGGATGAGGCTGCCTCTGAATACAGCAGGGATGAAAGAAATTCAAAGGCGGAGACACGAAATCAAACCTTCTTTTGAGCGAGAGAAGAAGAAAAAGACTGTTCTTCAGAGGCTCTCAGTAACAATATGTAATATTCCTGCAATGTATCCCGATGAAATTTGGTTCATTTCTCAAAAATATTAACACCCAAGCAGACTAAAATCCACGTTGCACCATTACACGTTCGTGTTAACGTCTGTGTTCTTTCATTCTCCTTGTGAGGTTTATACCTGACTACTCACACATGCCTGCATGAAAGTAAAAACTTCCAGTTCAAACATTTTTTTCTTCTTCTATAGTATTCCAGTGCTGTGCACACCTTTGGCCTCAACCAGACGTTTTATAAAAGAACAAGCACACCTCCTCTTTATATCTGTATTTGTTTTAGTGCAGGAGATCTGTTCATGAATGCAGAATGAAGAATGAATGAATGCAGTAAATGCATTTACTACAAAGGGCTGTGTCCAATGAAACAGTCTTCTCCAATGAATGTGGGCTTTTCTTGTTCCACAAGCTTCATTTCTGACATCATGCTCCCACCTGCATGAGAATAAAAACCAAGTCCCTCTATCAGGGCCTTTTTACACCCGGTCACTTCATGTGTTTTCTCTGATCCGATAGCTATCTGATTTGTTAAAACTGTTCCATTTACATTAGGCCACATAAATGCGTCTAGGCGAATCGGATATCGATCTGATCTTTCTACTCCCGCCCAAAATGCAAATACTGTATGTTTTACCTCATTTCCGGGGTAATTGAAATGGAACACGCTTTGGTGTATGCGGTTTTCAGAATGCAATCAAAACGAAGACAAAAAAACTTATGACGATTATGCTACAAAAAACAGCATTTACTGTTTGCTGTTTGCATTTTCTCTGTTGGCAGCAGTGCATTTAAGACCCAACGAGACACCTGGGTGAAAGATCGAAGCCGGCATTTGCGAGTGACGTACTTCCGTTTGGGAGGAGTATAGTGGTGACGTATGTGGCTGGAACAACCACATTCATTTACACCTGTCCAGTTTCATCTGAAATGCGTCCCAGACCACTTCCTGACGTGGTTTGAACGATCAGATTTATATCCGTCTCGAACGTTTCGGAGGGCATTTAGACCTGGACTTTTTGCGATCGGATAGCTATCTGATCACAGAAAACGCATGATGTGACCAGGTGTAAAAAGCCCCTCAGAGTAAGAATGAAAGAGAAGTATAGAGTACGTAAATGCAATTAATTTGAAAGCAGGTTTTAATAACAAACACTTAATAATAAAAGAGCTAACTTTAACATATGCATCAACGTCTACCTGCCTGGATTTAGAGTAGAGTGCCTTATTTATGGTGTGCCCAATCAAGATTTGATCTCTTATCTGTTACATAATGGAAAATGTTCATCACCAACCCCCTTAGATGTTGATGCAGTGCTTTCTGTCAGAGGCCTGAGTGTTGATGTGTGAGGCTGCTGCCTGGATGATGACCCTCCTGCTGTGTGGAGAAGGCAGGAGAAGGCGACTAATGGCAGAGCTGAGCACGGTGGGGTTACATAGCTCACCAGGAACAGGGCAATTTGTCACTTCTACACATCCACAGTAGCAGCAGGAAGAACAGCAGCCCATGACCAATTCTGTGGAAAGTCCTGTTATACATCACACAAGGAATGGGGACAACCAGGACACTAAGGGCATCATGGATATAAGCAAGAAAAAAAACTTTATTCCTGTGTGAATATTAAGTGTATACATGCTCTGTAATGAATTTAGAGTTAGTAAGCATGGTCAGGGTTGTATTGATTTAATGAGGCTACTGGTTTGTTTATCTTTTAGGAAATAGAACCATGTAAATGAACAAAAAAGAAGGTATCAGGCAGGCAAAAATAATTGGAATGATGTAGCCGAGGCTAAAAAACTGTCAGAGGCAGAATTCACGCACCATGCTGACACTGACATTTCTGCATCAGGTCTTTTCCCCCCCCAGTTTCCAGCTTTGCCAGTATTTTTTGGGGGAATTGTCATTGAATTCTTAAAAACAAACAAGCAAAAAAAACACACACCTTCTGGTTTAGGATACGGCTATTAAGAACACGAAACAGATACAGATGAACACTGCACTAGAGAACACAAAGGAACACGGTAGTGGCTCTTTAACACCATCAGGGAGATTTTACATTTCCAGCCACTACTCGAATTAATGATCACGATCAATATAGTTGTAGCTGAAATAAATGTAAATAAAAGATTATTTAAAGGATTTAGCAGACACGTTTATCCAGAAGAGCTGTGTCGACGCAGAAAACCTACAAAATATTTCATAGGTTAGTACTGTGTGACAAGAAAGACACAACAAGGATGATGATTTTCTTTTCGTATAATAGAAAACAGTCATATTTCTTTTCATTTCGAGCTAAATTCATTCGATCTAAATAATTATTTTAACATTTTTTAAATAATATTTTAATTAAAAAGTATTTTAATAAAAGAGTATTTTCAGTCTGCATTTGCAAATCATGAGAAAAAAAGAGCAACTTAATGGTCATCACTTCATACCTTAAACTTCATGAAGTGAGGCTTAATGAACAAGAAATTATGAACTGTGATGAAGTTAAAATAAGTGCCTGCCTTCCTCGCAAACCAGCTTGACCTTTATAGCTACTTCTTTTGTGTCCTTAACTGCTGAAGAACCGGATCTATATGGCAAAAGCTTACAGAATTATTTTAACCTTGAGGCTGTGGTGCACAACGATAAAAGCAAACATAATGTCTGACTGACAGGATATGAGCACAAGAGGACAAGATGTGATAGTTTTCTTTTCATTTTTTTATTTGTCATCCTACTCCTGGGAAAACACTTGGGGAAAACTGGCCTCACTGTCTGCTACTGTCCAGAAATTTGTCTTAAGGTGTTTCCACATGCTGTGTTGGGCAGCTGATATTTGAGATTCTGTCATGTGGTCAGAATATATACAGTGGGATAAAAGAGGGTAGATTTTTTCTCGACTCAAATAACCCTTCACCTGGTCAGTTTATCCAGAAGACAATCCTTAATGTATGATGCTAGTGTTCAGTTACATGCAAGTTTATGGGCTCAGATTGGCTGAGACTAAAGCTCCTTACTGCAGTGAGATGTCACCACCTGGTGGCTCAAAGTGGGAGAAAGGACGAAGTCTGGGGTCAAACTGGGGACAAATGAGAGGGCAAAAAAAGTCTTTTTTTTATATACCTACGTCTTTCCTGAGAGATGGGACCAGTCGAGCAGTGCTAGTAGATTGGAGGGCGCGAGCTGCAGTATGAGGAGTTACCATTGTCCATGTTTACCCTAAGGCTGTTTACCCCAATACCCCAATTTTTAGATTGCTGGGTCAGGATAATGCAAGATCCTGACCTAGGGATGAATCGCCTGGGATAACCAGCAGTTCAGTTTTGCTGGTATTGAGTTTCAACCGATCAGCCGTCATCCGTATGATACGTCATAGCAGAAGCAGTGGTATCTGAGGGAGGGAAGGAGACGATAAGTTGAGTGCCATCAGCATAGCAGTGGTAAGAGAACCCATGTGAGTATATAACTTTGCCAATAGAGCTAGTATAGGGGGAGAAAAGAAGAGGACGAAGTACTGAGCACTGGGGGACACCAGTTCGGAGCGACCTCCTAGGAGGAAGCAAACCTTTCCCATGCTAATCCACAAATTTCTACACTCCTGAGGGTGGACGTGGTCGACCGTACAGTATCAAATGTCGAGGAGAACGTGTAAAGATGTCAGATTGGCTGATGTAGCCGCACGTTGTTTCCCAGTGACAGCCAAAAGGACAGTCTCTGTGGAATGTGCTGCAGCTACAGGGCATTCTCGTCTTAGAATACTTTTTATTACAGAAATATTAATAAAGGCATTTTTCTTTTTTCCGTCAACAAACCATGGAGTTAATATTTTTCACTTGGCTATCTTTTAAATAGTTTAAAATACAGTGTTTATTTTTATTTAAAGGTTCTTTGAGTTGAATATAATGGAATCAGAAATATCGTCTTACGACAGCTTTTTTTTTTTAAAGAACTTACAGTATGACTGAATAGTCAATTGAGCGCAGCTCTCACACTAAACGGGTTTCATTCATGAGTTGATATAAAGCACCTGTGAGCGGTTACATGACGTTCCACTTACATGCATGAACAGGACAGGCTGTGATTAATCCTAAACCTTTCTGTTATAAATGTCATTTATTTCACACCTCGTCTATGATCCAGTGCTGTTACTTTTTCCTCTGGCTGCATTCAGTCTGAGGTGTCACCATTTTCACTGCTTCGTGCTGATCTGAGCGACCCGCTGAACTGCCTCCCAATGTTCCTGTGTCAGAAATTACAGCATGAATGTTTATTGGATTGCTATTTAGATTGTCTTTCGGTTTGCAGGCATACAGTAGCCAATATCTGTTCACTACCAGAGAGGTGGTAAAACACCTTTTTTCATATCAAAGTGTAACTCTACTAACTTAATTTGTGGGAAATCTTGAGGCTTCTTCACTCAGCATTTTAAAGAAACGTAGAAAAGTATAATATTGTACTATTACTTAAAGAAATACCCAAACAAAACGTGACTCGTATCACTGTTGGTTAGTTACTGCTGGTAAAAAAAAGCATCACTTTCACAAAGCTTCATGAGAAAACATTAGCTGAGTTGAACTAACATCAGCTTTATTTCTAACGATTTAAATATTTGTACATAGCAGATACATTACAATGATGGGTATTAGGTCTATTAGTTTCGTTTCGTAACAAATTTATATTGGCTCCTTGAAACTGTTCTGATGTCAGAAAGTCACAAGCACTTGCCTTCAGTATTATACAGTAGATTATATGTGTTGTGAGAGTGAAGAGAAAATGAGAGGAATTTTCTTCTTCAAATATATTAAGTGAAAATAAAATGTAGATATTTGAAAACCAGACCTCTGTGGCACAATTGCAAGCAAAGTGATGAGATTGTGATGGCTAAATTATACTTCTTGTAACGTAAGTTGAATTTTTTTTTCTGGCAGATGAATACTCCGTTCTGTATACATACCATAATCTAACAGATGGATGGATTTAGCAGTGTTGATGAGAGGAAATAGCTTTTGACATTTTTATAACGTGTACGCTTGTTCATGTATACAGGTTTTTATGTTCAATGATCTTAGCCAAATGAGTCATTCTTCATCATTTGACTTCTCATGGAACCTCAGTTCTTGCTCGTATACCTCCAACGGCTCGGGAGACGGAAGACGTAATGGAGGCGTGTCAGACGGACAGAGCTGTGTGCCGTGGGGTTGATGTGTAAGCGTTATTATTGACTCACAGCATTAGAAAGTCTAAATTACAACAATCGTAGCCTTATCCAAGTCGGTGGCATATATCTGTCATCTGACTGTTTTTGTACACTAGGTTGTAAGGTGTGAGGAAATGAAGGATGTTTTCAGTTGTTTCTCAGTCGCTGAGATGACAAACGTGGACGCTGAACATATTCACGTCTTTTAAACGATTTACAAAATTGTACTAATGGTATTTCATAGAGCGGTACAATCAACCGTTATTGTGTCTGTACTGTGTTGTGTCTGTATTGTGTCCTGGCCATCAGACAGTAGCGGGTAGGAAGAGGAGACATGTCGTCACCTTTATTTGTCACTCAGCGCTCTTTGGTTGAGTCAGGGACTTCCATGATTCATGGTAACCTCCGGAGGAAAAAAAAAATAAACGATGAGAATGAAGCCAGTACCTCCTACACCTCAACTCATCTGTTCCTCCCCTCATGCCAGATCCAAATTTTTTTCCCCCACAAAATTCCATGTCTGGCTCCATGAAAGTCTTTTTATGTTATTTTTCAAGAAAATTCTGGGATAAGGTCTGCAGCAGACGGTGTTGTATGGCAAACCTGAAGGCTACAGGACCAGGGTTTTTTCTCAGGCAGCCAGAGCCATTTTCCTGCTTCCTTCCTGAGAGTTCATAAATCTGTCTGTCGGCAAATGCTAACGGTCTGACATTAACGTTGTTTGCTTTCATTAACACGCAGAGTGAGGAAGTCCCCTAGCAGGCTCAAAAGACCAAACTAGGGACGAGAGGTTCGACTGCTGTTGTGTTTGTTGCTTTGTTTTAATCTCTCATAAAAACATTCATATTTGCATGAACAGACCAGATGAGAGAGCACACTGAGATTGATGTAAACGAGAGAAGGTTTGCATTCAGTTGAATGTGAATTGCAGTTTCTATGTGCTTTTGGATTTCTTTTTATGTCTTATTTGCTTCAATTTAATTGTTATAGAAAAGTCCTTTTCCTTGAAACGTTACTCAAAGGAAACAGTTTTTATATGGTTCTTATTGGTGTCTAAATAAAATGCCTATAATCTTTTATAAAAAAAGAAATGAAGGCAAAGAATGAGCTTAGTCCACTTTGTTATTTTGTATTTTATTTGTAATCAGGCATCAAATTATTTACAATAGTACTGAATATCTTCCTTTTCATACAATCATTGATTCCTGAGTATTTTCAGCATTTGGTATATTTTATAACACTTTTATTTACCTCTTCATTGATTGTGCGATTTTGAGGTTTTCCGATTACATTTGAAATATTTATTTATTATACATGTTATTGTACAGATAATTGTCCAGAGTCAGGGCCTCAGATCAGGTTATGGTGTCAAGATTGCACCTACACAGTGTCCTCATCTCGTTTAATCACAGTTCCCTCAGAAAAGGGGTCATAGCGTCGGATAGCATTGTTGAGGACCTGCCTCCTGGAGATAGCCCATGTGCCAAGAGAAAGGTCGAGTTGCCTCACTTTGCCCATCTACATAGGTCTGAGAACAGGATCCCCAAACCCCAGCCTGGTAGCCCAATCCGTCACTCAGGCGGGTACTGTACCGTGAAGGACTGGCATTGCCACTGACAGGACTGCCACAGGATCCACCATTTGCATACAGCTGGACTTCGGGTGAGTAGCAGGAATAGCGTGGAGATAGTGGACAGGTGGAACCCACATGTCTCCAATGGTCGATGTAAGTTTGCTGCTCTGAAGGACGTCTGTGCATCTGTATCTGGTGTGCCAGTGGTTGCTCGCAGGACATGTACCCCTGGGGCTCTTTATGGGTCGGGGACAGGTGTCCAAATTGTCCGTGGCATTCCTGGTGGTTACAGGCTTTGCTGGCTCTGTTGGGTGGGTTGTTGCTAAGAAACACAGATAACGCTGAAATGCGGTTGATGGCACGCTGTAGCGTGGCTATCTTGGAAAGGCGTTTGCCACTCAGATCGTGATGGAGTGCCACACGCAGTGCATTAAAGGCCTGGTTGTAATCCAGAATTCGCTTCCTCTCTCTTACATTGGCTGCCATTCTCCGGGCCTTAGAGCGCACCGGCCTGCTGCGTTTCTTCAACCGACCCTCCTCGGCCTCACTGAGGGTGCTGCTTGGACTTGCGCTGTCAGTGTAGGAACCTTTTTGGTCGCTGTCAATGGTGTCATCGTGTACTTGAGCCTCCAGACTTAGCTCCAGCTCCTCCTCTGAGTACTCAGAGCCAGCAAAGCTGCTGCGACTTGTCATTGCTGATAGCTGGAACTGCTAGATGCGACTTGGTTCTCCAGTTTGCTGTGGAGTTCAATCCCGAATTTTGAGCTTTGCCGTGCAGTCCAGAGCCTCTTTTGACTCCACCAGACACGGTATGATTACCTTTGCTTCCTCCCAACAGGTACGGCTGCTTTTTAAAGCACCTTCTCCTAGAGTCACATGGTACAGTCACCCATGAGGAATGGTGCACTGTTTTTACGAGTTCCCTGAAGGCAAATGTATCAGTTTGTTGAACAGACACACCTTCTTCTCAACCTCACTTTGGCGCTTAACAGTGTTTTTTTAACCTTTCACTGAAAGGGTTTGACACAAACTAAAATCAGTGCGTTTCCAGTTATTAATTTTCCTGTTAATTACATACATCGAAAGAGTTACGATCATAATGTACATGGAAACAACACCATTTTTACAAACTGAAATTCTGAAACGTCTGCTTTCTCACACTTGGTAGCTTAGTATTTGATGGGGAGATCTTGGTCTTGAAGTTTTACTTTACAATAAATAACCAGCATTACTGTTATCCTTGGATTTTTATTTGCTGATTTAATTGACTTTTTTTTTTTTTTTTTACCACTTTTGCACTGTATACTTAAGTTATAACACGGTCACCTTGAATATCAGCAAATCAGATGTTTCAAAACATTCCTACAAAAAATAAAAACCTTGATGTGAGAAATTGTGAATGAAATTCAGTGTTTTCTTTTTTTTGCTTTTGGTGTGGTAAATAATCATCAGCTCCATCAACTCAATCTAAATTTGTCTGTGGCCCGTCATGACAAATTGTGTACAGTATTTATCAGATAACCAGTATTTTGTGTATTTCCTCTCACACTGTATGAGAGGAGGAAGAAAACAGTTAGGACCCATTATTTGGATTTGTTCACAGATGCAATTTGTAGTCTCCGGAGTGGCGATCCTTGCTCTTCTGGTGCAGGGCTTTATGAACTGTATAATTTGCGTGTCTTTGTAAGACTTCTATAAATCAAGTCCCAACAGCACCTGAGGACAAACCTAGATAAGGAGCAGGACTTCAAAGCTGGGGAAAAGAGGGCAAATATTTTACAATTATAACATGTAATAGTTGCTTGCTCGAGCAACCAGCCATTTTACACCATGGTTTGTGTAGCTTCCTTTAAAAAAAAAGAAAGAAAAGAAAAAAAAAATGATGCTTGTCAAAACAAGCTAAATTCTTCTTAGTTCAAAAGTCAAAAGACAGATCTTTTGATGTGGACATATTTCTTTCTTTCTTTCTTTCTTTCTTTCTTTCTTTCTTTCTTTCGTTCAATGCCAATGTGTACTACATCAACTTGTATGTCCTGTGCAAGTCCATCAGTGTCATGTTTGATCATGTTTTCATCATCTCTGAGGCATTATGTCAAAATAAGTTCAATGTTCTCTAAGACTGTAGCTTGGTGTGTTTTTTTAGCTGAGCAAACTACTGGTTGTGTTTCTCATCTGTCCAGTGGACCAGACCAATAGTTACTGTTAGGGTAAGTCCGTGGCCATTGCCCCGACACCATATGAGAGGTCGTGCCTGAACACGGATCCCCTCCTTTTCTCCTCGTTTATGGTGGCTGCTGCGGCCGAGTGACGCCAGCCGTTAAAGAGCTAACGATGTGAACGTTTCAGCCCTTTTCAGTTAGACACATTGTTGCTTGGTAATAAGCCCCTGTTAGGGGTTTTGTTTGCAGTGCTGAGAAGGATTCTTGATTGTGATGTGCGCCATGAGATTAATGTTCATGCAAGTTCAAAAATTTGGTTATGGAGGTAAAAAAAAGGACAATGCACATGGAATGCATTAATGTTTAAGATAATTGTTCTGCATTTTATTTATAGTCCTGAGGACTTTCTCATGGCAGACAACTTAGTTGCAGCTTTACCTCTGACTGTTACAGAGCACCTACTCTGGAGACCTTTTTCACAAACGGTAAATAAACATCTTAACGAACTCAAAAAGACGAAATGATGAAAAGAAATGTTAATCTATTCAATAAGCACATTGATATAAACCTGATTTGCAGTTGCTCTCTAAAAAAAGAAAATCAAGAATTCAGCAGCATTGTGGTATTAAGGTGCTTTAATGCATGTTGGAAAGATAGTTGATAAAAATACACTTTAAAAGGGTGTTAACATTCCCCATATTTAGATCTGCAATGATGTATTTCATAAAGCCAAATATTGTGCTTCAAAATTGTCAAAAACAACAGGACACTGCAGCACTTCAACACAACTTTACTTCCTTAAGATTAGAGAAGCTTTTTGTTATTGTGTTGTTATATTACTGAATATAATTTGGTATGAATCTGTGGTTGTCTCACCAAAGCGTGGACCATCCCCCTGGACCAGATGATGATTTATAAGTGGCTCATGTCAGATTTTATTGTCTCCCATTGAGAACATGAAATTTGTGCCTCAGACCATCCAAGTCCTTTCCTTCTGACAGATGACAAGACACTAGTAATTATCAGCCGCCAAGAATAAATCAAGGCCTTTACTGAGCGTCCTGCAACACCCTTGAAGGAATAACCATTTTCATGACAAGGGGAACCTGTCCAACGACACTTTCCTGAGATTTGTAAATCTCTAGCTCAGGCCCACATAATGAGCGGTTGTTACTTGCGTGTTATTAGAGGTTTGTGTCCAACATTATAGATACGCGTTTCCTAAGGGGTAGTTAGAGTAATGAGTAAGTAGAGTCCGGTTGCTAACCTTGGCTTTTGCAGAGGTATGTTAATGTATGTTTTTGGCTTTCCGAGTGGAATTTTCACACCTCTATAAAACATATCCTCCTGCCAAAGACAGATGGCCTTGGGTAGTTTTTCAAATCCAATACATAAATAAATAAATAAATCTAACAGCGAAGTAATTGTAATTTTTATCAGCAATTGTCTCTGGTTTACATCTAAAGACTCTTTTTTTTTTTCATTTGGTATTCAGTTTACTGACAATACACTGGGATAACAAAAGGGCACAATCCCAACTCATCACTGTGGGATTTCATATTAATTTTTTCGACACTACATTTTAGTGTAATACTGTAATACTGTCTGGCGCACACACACCCCTGCCACTTTACATACTGGTTTAACGGAAAACCCCCCCCGCCTGAGTCAGTAGACATAACACATCTCTCACTCTCACCACTCGAGAGAGAGAGAGAGTGATGAGCAACGCCGAAGGATGAGTCAACTCTGAACGCACCGACGGTCCGATTATTATAAAAAATCATGTAAATTACTGTAACTACTGATGATGTTTTAGTTTTTCCATGAGAGAGTGAATACACAAAGGCTTTTTATGTGATAGAACTAAATGTTATAATGCGATCCCAAGTGTTCAGAAGGTCGAGCAATTTTTAGAATAAGTTTAAATTAACACGCTAAGTTCTAATATGTTGATTTCCATTAATTTACAGGGAGATGCATTGCTGATGCTGCACATAAGTGCTGTTATTTAAAAATGCCTAATTCTTTATATGGTAAAAAAAATGAAAACACTTTTCTAACATTTATGGAAGGAGTCTCCAGTGTCAGCATTTTGTAATAGTCAGGAGAGGGAATGAAAGAGGGTGCTGGGGAGGAAGCAACTGTATACAGTATAGTTGCTATAATGCAAGTCATACCAGGACTTATCTATAAAAGAATAAAATATGTTGATTTTTAAAAAAATAAAAATGATAAACATTGTGTTATAGAGGAATAACATACTTTTTGTAGGAATAAACTGCTTCATCTCAGTGCCTTTTAGTTATGGGTGCCCAAAATTTGGGAACCTTTCAATGCTTTATTACTTACATATTTAATATAAATATCACAGACTGTAGCCGGTTCACACTGACATTGCAATACATTCAGTGAGCAGAATTTCATTCATTCATTCATTCATTTTCTACCACTTATCCGAACTACCTCGGGTCACGGGGAGCCTGTGCCTATCTCAGGCGTCATTGGGCATCAAGACAGGATACACCCTGGACGGAGTGCCAACCCATCGCAGGGCACACACACACACACTCATTCACTCACGCAATCACACACTAGGGACAATTTTCCAGAGATGCCAATCAACCTACCATGCATGTCTTTGGACCGGGGGAGGAAACCGGAGTACCCGGAGGAAACCCCCGAGGCACGGAGGGTTGCAAACTCATGCAAACATGCAACATGCAAACTCCACACACACAATGTGGAGGCGGGAATCGAATCCCAACCCTGGAGGTGTGAGGCAAACGTGCTAACCACTAAGCCACCATGCCCCCAGCAGAATTTCAGAAGTTTAAAAAATACCTAAACATGGAAAATGTTGCGTTAAATCTATAAAAGCTCATCACACACATCAACCAGCTGACAAGTGGAGAAAATAGTTCATAAAATGTGAATTTACAAGCTTCAAGGCCCGAGGCCTGCACATTGACAGTGTGCTATTAATGGTTGTTAAGCTATCGACTGTCAATCGCAGCCCCGTAGGGCAGAGTGAATACCAGCACTGTTGTTGTTTACAGGTGTGTTTATTAGTCTCATGGGAGGGGATTCACAGAACAGCTTAATCATCCATCAGGAACATTAATCAGTGTTACTCTAGTGGCTATTTATTCACATTTACTGTTTATATCATCATTCTGTAAAGCATATAGAGAATAGTGCCATGTGTACTAGATAGACGCGTCACATACACGTGATTGTGAGCAATACTGTATTTGATCATGAAACTGCATGTATGAACTCTATCACATGATCTACTAGGTGTAATTGGACACGAATACGTTATTCGGAATAAGCAAATAAAAATACAGACAAAATTCGAAGGTTTCAGTGTCCAGAGTCGGGGCCTGTTATTAAAAAAAAGAAATATTCCAAGAAAGGCTCACACAGGGTATCTAATCTTGTGCATTGGGAGTGAAAACAAAATAATTGGGACAATTTAAGACCATGTTCATTAGTAGCTGGTGGTTTAAATTAGATTTCAGGTTAAATTAGATCAATCCTGAGCTCATGTCTTGAAGCAGAAGCTAAGGAACAGTCCAAACCAATCTCTGTACACCATGCAAACAGTTCTTCATTTCTACAACTAGGATTTCCCCCCCAGTGCTTCTGGGATAGTGGTAGTGCTCATAATTAATCTAAAGTTCTGATTTAGGAGACACCCACTTCAGGTGTAGAGACAGTAAAATGGATATAAACAGCGACACGGATTACATTCCTATAACTTACGTGTCTCGGGTGATAAATCAGAAAATAAAACGCACACTACAATGTAAAAAACGTGTTAAACTTTAAATGTGAAGTGCCTAAAAACAACACGTGTCATTTTCACATTTAAGTGGTGATTTTCTCACCTTAGAGAGAACTTACACACAACTGTCAAAGATACTACAGAAGGCACAATTCATCAATGCTAAACGGTCATATTGGGTGAAAATCTATCATTAGCGTAAGCCCTCAAGCAAGAAACTACTGTTGATTCTCTTCTAAACACGGCTGACCCTGGCGCAAGCCCTGGCTTAACGTTACAGAAGCCTGCTGGTACGGTACAGTACACATATATCGTTTCCCTTCACTGATTTATGCCTCAGCGAGTTTCTTGCATGCTTGAAGTAGCTGCTACAAAAATGTCATAACTTGTTCAACCCTTGTTTTCTGTTGTAGATGGAATGTAGATTCTCGTTACATGCTGCTAAAACCTTCATTCAAAGATTTTATTCAAGTGTGAAATCTGAGTTTGATGATTTTTGTACTGTCGCTCAGTATCATCATGTAAAGGCTCCAAGAAATGAAATAAAAATATGTATGTGGTTAAACTTATGGAAAAAAGTCATCAGTGTGAACGATACGTAGTGGTCAGAAATAAAGCTCCTTGATTTTTGACGCAGGAACGAGCAGTGTGGGTTTCTTAGTAACGTGACACGCTGCGTTTTTCTTCAAGACTTCAAGAGGGAAAAAATATTAGTTATATTAGTATCATTTTTATAATAGTAATCCTTGCTTATAATCTCGGATATACTCTTATAATTGTATTATTTCATATTAAACTTCTCACTGTTATATAAACGTCTTGTTATCTGAAGCAAGGACATTTATTGATGAATATGGCTCCTTTGAGCATCAGCTTGAAAACGTTTCATCTGCTATTATGCTGAGTATGAAGTTTTGTATATTTGGCTTGGGTTCATAATCATTTTACTGACGTCTTGAAGAGTGTGATATTTGGGGTTGAAGTGACCTCTAGTGGGGCACAATGGAACAGACCCTGTTCTTGTGCTGGATACAGAGCTGTACAGCTTTATGAACTGATAGATATATTGAGATAAATCTGTGGGATATTCGGATGTTTAAAAGTTATATTTCTGCATTACATTTAAAGTGTGTACATGCACTGTTTATATATAAAAAGCTATATATGGTTGAAATGACAATGAAAGCTTCTTGACTTGACTCTTGACTCTTGACTTGACTCTTGACGTGACTTGAAGTGTGCTCTAACTTCTAATGAACAAAATAGTACTTTGCATTTTATAAATAATTGCTTAATCAGAAATGTGCTCTGACAAACACAACAAGCCAAGCAGCAGTAATGTTGGAATAATGCTGTCTTTCTGTGCTTGACTACATAGAGTAACATGAGCTATCTGTCTGCGTGTCTAAAATTGTGAAGAACTGATGAAAGATTTTATACAACAGCATGTTGAAGTTTTTTTTTTTTTTAAATTTATTTCTAAACTTTGCAACCATTTTTTAAATTAAAATCGTGATTGAAACGTAGTGTTTAATTTTAACAAAATAAATAAATAAATAAATAAATTATATACATGTATACATTCTCAAACTGTGAATAGATTGTGTATGGAAAGCCATACGGTGATTTCAACGGCGCCTTTCAGCAGTTACAAAAACGCAGGAAAGTGTGACGTGTGAATGCTTTCTGCGGGTTTGTGAAACTGAATGTATAATGTTGTAAAATCTAAACGCATTTCTTCATTTGTTTA